>NC_141025.1:6635000-6787500 GCF_052040795.2 Danio rerio | reverse complement strand
TCGACCATAAGGATGGCCCAATAGGCAATAAGCCTGATTTAACTCGAGAAACGACTGTGAGTGTGTTCAGCAGCCGAGCAGATCTGAGTGCTCCAAATTAGCCGAGGTATAAAACACAGTCATAAAACCACAGCTTTCTTCCTCAGCGCTCAATTTAGCTACATACTCAGTTTTTACAGGAGGTCACGGTGAGGGCAGTGAGAAGCCATGCTTCCGTCTGTCACTCTCTCCACTTCCTCCTAATCACTGCATGCAAAGTTAGACTTCCAAAACAAAACATCTACATAATGTGTCTGATTGGACGAAAGGAGTCAAACGCACGCGTCTGAATTGTGCTACTTCATGTTTGTTGAGAAAGTCAAAACCCAAATTAACTGATATAGGCAAGATTGTAAAATGTTACAGTGAAATTAAGACCACTTTACCAATCACACAGAGACATTTAAAATGACACCAAACATGAATATAGAGCCGCAAGATACACAATATTAAAAACTTAGACATTCTGTATGGAGCTGCTCTGGTGGAGAAGGTAAAGTCCAGGACAACAAGGGGGGCTCAGGATGCATGATCGAGGCAACCTGAACAACTGGTTTTCTAGCTGATCTTCTTCTCAGATTAGAAAGTTTATTGTTTATTGTATAGTGCCTGAACTTATTTCGTGTGTACATATATACTTGTTTCGTGTATATATATATGAGCAATATCACACGAGTAGCAGTGTGATATGGCTGTATATCGGCACTGGTGGGAGGCGTGCGTTGGCACGAGGCCGCAGGCCGAGTTCCTTAGTTCCCCCACCAGTGCCGATATACAGCCATATCTCACTGTTACGAGTGTGATATTGCGTTTATACAACAGTTTGACGACATAATTGTGTATATAAAAACAAAATAAAACATGAAGAGTCTCAAAAACCCTTTTGTATGAGGAACTACTTTCTTCCGGATTCAAATCATAAGCTGACAGTTAAACAGCTGAGCAAGCATCTTTTAAACTTCAGATCTGTAGTGTCTGCTTTTTGCTGGCTGTATGTGGGCGGAGTAATACACAAAGGGTAAAGAGGCTGTAGGAGTTCTGATATTGCAGAATATCGCACGGCTATCATAGTGAGGAGTCATCCCTAGTAGCAAAGAATTCTGGCCCAGATTTGGCAAAAAGCTGGCACAGCAGGCATTCATCCGGCACTGGCATACAGCATGTGGGCCAAACATGGCCCGGGTTTGGCAGAGGTGGCACCGTTTTTAGGCCGCACACAAGATTTGGGCCAGATGAAAAACGTAGTATTTGGCCCAGATTTAAAAATTTGATAAGTGGGCCATGTGAGTTTGGCCAGTCTTGACCCACATTTAAAATACAATAATTCATTTTTGAGTAAAGAAAAAAATTCTACCAATCAGGTCACTTTGAGAAAAAGCGTGCCCATAGTGTGTCTAAAGCGCATCACTCCATGGGTTTATCAATTTCATTGCAATCGTGACACACCAACCTATCTGGCCCAGTTCAGGCCCAGTTATGAGTTATTAACTTGGCCGAGACTTGGCCCAGATATGGTCTGTTTGGCCCTTGTCTGGAAGCCAGATTTGGTCCAGTCATGTACCGTAATTCACTGCGGCATGTGGGCCAAGCAAAACCTGATTGTGTGGGCCAGAGGTGGGCCAGAGAAATTTTGCTATGTGGGATCATAAGGGTTAAAAGCAAGGAGCGTTTATTTTAGATTTAATGCTGCGTTATGAAATCTCTAGCAAAGTTTGGCATTTTTTTTTTTTTTTTGCCATTAGGGAAAACAAATTTAATTCAAAGGGAAAGCAGGTTTATTTTTCTCTCTCATTACAGAGTCAATGGAGTTGTAAAAGAGTTGTGTTGTCTTGCGTAATGGAGTCTAGATTTGTTGCATGCTCGCTTCCTGCTGTCTACTTTGAGCAACGGAGCAAAACTAGATCGCTGCTGTAATAAACAATGATGTTGTGATGTAATGCACTTGCAGTTTGTTGACTCTAATAAGAATGATCTCAGTTTGTCGTGTTGAGATGTTGTTGTCGCCACAATGCATGAAATCAGCTTTAAAATCTAGTTTGAGTGATGCGATGTGACAAAACTACATCGCTTCTTTTTCAAAACAATGAAGCTGTAATGTTGCACTTTTAAAATGTACTGTTCGTGGTTTTTTATTTTGTTTTTAATGTTGTTCATGATGATGGCTGGAAAGTTTGTCATAACAAATGCATTTTTTAGTTGTCAGTTTTGAGCACAAGACTTCAGAGTGCACAAACGACAGCAGATACTACCATAATAAGCTATTGAGGCTAAATGTGTGACTATCACAGGTATTGTTCCCAGAACATTCAGTAACATTCCTTAAAAGTAAATAAATGTAATGTAATAATCTAATTAAATTAATAATATCAATGAATGAATAAAAAAATAAATGCATAAACTATAAAAAAGTTATTATAAACAAAAAAACAGACAATAAATAAATGAATGTATTAATAAATAAATAAAATTTGTACAAAAATTAATATAAACTATACAAGTAAACAAACAAAATAAATAAATAAATAAGTAAATAAATTAATAAATAATTAAATGTGTAAATAATAAAAAAAATTATAAAATAACTAAAATAAAAATAACTAAATAAATGATAAAATACTAACAATAAATAAATGTATTAATAACTAATTAAAAATATTACAAAAATAAATATAAACTATACAAGCAAACAAAAATAAATAAATAAGTAAATAAATATATAATAAATAAATAAATACATAGCAAAAATACAAATAAATAAATAAAAAAATGATAAATAACAAAAATAAAAATAATTTAATAACAAAATGATAAATAACTAATAATAAATAAATATATAAATAGATAAAATAGTATAAATTCTAATATAATTATAATTATAAATTATTATACTTATAAATGAGAAAATAAATACATTTATAAATAAATACTTAAATTCAAAAATAAATGTATTTAAATATAAATGTTTACATGCAACATTAAAATGACATTTCTGCAACATTCGTGTAGAATTAATTGAACAGTTTTCTTGAAACATCCTTAGAACATTAGGTTGTTTTTGACGAATGTTCTCATTATTTTAATAGAAAAACATCCTTATAACATTAGTATAATGTTGTCAGGGTGACACAGTGGGTAGCACGATCGCCTCACAACAAGAAGGTTGCTGGTTCAAGCCCCGGCTGGTTCAGTTAGCATTTCTATGTGGAGTTTGCATATTCTCCCCATGTTGGTGTGGCTTTCCTCAAGGTGCTCCGGTTTACCCCACAGTCCAAACACATGCGCTATAGGAGAATTGAAAAAACTAAATTGTCTAAATATAGCAACAAATCGCACCATACACGTCTTGCACCTTAATGCGCCGGGTGTATGAAAGGGTCATGAAGCTTATTTTATTTTAAGACACTCACATATCATCAGAGCTGCAAATTAAACAATACATGGTGCTGTGTCTGCCCCAGGACAATGAAAAGAAGCTCAGAGTTACCGCCTACCTCACAGGTGTCAAACTCAGTTCCAAAAGGGCCGCAGCTCTGCACAGTTTAGTTCCAACCCTAATTAAACACACCTGATCAAACTAATTGAGTCCTTCAGGCTTGTTTGAAACCTACAGGTAAGTGTGTTGGAGCAAGGTTGGAACTAAACTGTGCAGGGCTTCGGCCCTCCAGGAATTGAGTTTGACACCCCTGGCCTACCTGAATCGTAGCATTCTTCTCCGCAGTTCAGGGCAAGGCATCTGTTGTTTTAAAGAGGACCTGTTATACCCCTTTCTACAAGATGCAAAATAAGTCTCTGATGTTCCTAGAGAGAGTGTGTGTGAAGTTTCAGCTCAAAACACCACACAAATAATGTTTTATAGCTCTCTGAAACTGACCCTTTTAGGCTTTGATACTAATTGTGCCTTTTTGGTGACTGCCACTTTAAATTCTGCAAAAAAAAATGTAAATTATAATTTATAATTATAATTAATTTAGAATTTATACTATTTTATCTATTTATATATTCATTTATTATTAGTTATTTATCATTTTTTGTTTAATTATTTTTATTTTTGTCATTTATACTTTTTTATTTAATTATTTGTTTTTTTGTTATTTATTTATTTATTTATTTACTTATTTATTTATTTATTTTTGTTTGCTTGCATAGTTTATATTTATTTTGTATTATTTTTATTTATTTATTAATACATTTATTTATTGTTAGTTATTTATCATTTTTATTTTAGTTAGTTTATATTTTTTTCTTTTCAGAAGAGGGTGGAGCTACAAATACCTGTGTGTCAGCATAGTGGCAGATTTAAAACAGTACTAATGCTCTATGGTAACTCGGTCCCGAAGAGCCAGTGTCCTGCATAGTTTAGTTACAGCTTCTTTCAACACACTTCCATGGATGTTTCTAGTATACCTAGAAAGAGCTTGATTAGCAAGTTCAGGTGTGTTTAATTGGGGTTGGAACTAAAGTATGCAGCACACAGGCCCTTTCAGAACCGAGTTTGGACACCCCTACCCTATGCTAATGAGGGAGAGATGATCACAAGTGGGCGGGGCTTTTTCTCTCTGATGACACATACAAAGAGAGAATGTCAATCAAAGTGTTTCTGCAGACTTTTTTTATTAAGTGTAAATAAAAAAATTGAATTAATTAATTTTAAGCATTAGTGGCTCAGTAAATTCACACACTGTTGCCAGACAGCTGTGTTTAAACCCCTTATAAAAGTGATTTTTACATAATAGGTCCCCTTTAAAGCCCCATATCATAATAAAGCCTTCTCAAGTCTCTTTGAGTGATAACAGAAGCAGTTTCTTTGCATGCTTCTTTCCTGAAAATTAAGGAAAAGCAAACTGAAATTGCATGGACAACAAAATGCCATTCCGTTGAATTTACTCTTATAATAAGCAGCAACATTGCATCATTGCATTAGACTGCAATGCTACATTGAACCCAAACAGACTTCCAGTATTTCATCAGTGTAATGTCACATGCTTGCTCGGTTGACAGCTAATTGGATTGAAATGCTGCTGTGCGTATTTGCATGCACACAATGCAGCATGGCAAATCTTGATTTTTCTGATTGTATTCCACAGAATCGTGATGCACACATTCGCAGCGTACTGTAGCTTTGTCGATTATGATGGTGGAAATCTCATTTTGTCACAGATGCTTTTATGTTGCAGTTCAAAGCAAGTGCAATGCTAAAACACCAGGATCCTTTCCGTAATAAACAATAAAATCACTTTGTGACTGGGATCAAATGTGTAGGATCACAATAGCTCTGTTGTATGACTGCTTTAGGCAAACTCCAACTTGCATGACCAATCAAATGCATGTGCTTTTGCCTATATTTTTGTGAAACCACCTAAACATTTTTCCCCAGAGATTTTTTCAACACATTTCTAAACATAATAGTTTTAATAACTCATTTCTAATAACTGATTTATTTTATCTTTGTCATGATGACAGTAAATAATATTTTACTAGATATTTTTCAAGATACTAGTATTCAGCTTGAAAGAGACATTTAAAGGCTCACTAGATTAATTAGGCATGTTAGGGTAATTAGGAAAGTCATTGTATGATGATGGCTTGTTCTGTAGACAATCTGAAAAATACTGCTTAAGGGGACTAATATTATTGACCTTAAAATGGTCGTCTTTCGGATGAGACGTTAAACTGAGGTCCTGACTCTCTGTGGTCGTTAAAAATCCCAGGATGTCCTTCGAAAAAGAGTTTGCCCATTGGCCTCGGTCCATCATGGCCTCCTATCCATCCCCATATCATAATTGGCTTCATCACTCTGGCTCCTCTCCACCAATCAGCTGGGGCCTCATGTATCAACGCTGCGTACGCACAAAAACTTTGCGTACGCCAGGTTTCACGCTCAGAATCGCTTATGTTTGGATTTACTAACAATTAACTGAACGTGGGAATTTGTTCACAATTTAATCGTACACAATTTATATCGCAGATGAACAAAATGTCAGATTTTTCCAACATTTATTCGAATATATACTTACTTTAGGCTTTCGTTTTTGATTGTTTGCCACCAGTCTCGACCGTTCTGCCTGTTTAACGAATTATGCTTTGGATTATATATGTATGAATGTCTGCTCCTGTTTTGACCCTTGCCTGTCTGACTACTATTATAACAACCGTGATTAGAGCTGCACGATTCTGGCTAAAATGAGAATCGCGATTTTTTTTGCCTAAAATAAAGATCACGATTTTCTCATGATTCTGTAGATGTAAAATAAAGGTTAATATGAGCGGGCTATTATAATTCTTATTCTCAAACATGTGGTAAAACAGCAATAGGCTTTGTGCAGCTATACTGTGGGTTAAAATGCTAAATTTTGTATTGACATGGAATGGTGGACTTGAACAGACTTTAGATTTGTCCTGGTCATTAATGCTGATGATAATTCTGATGTTGAATTATTGTGTTTGAGATATGTGCTTACAATCTGTCAGTTTCTGCTTAAAATCTATCACTGACGTGTTTTTTGTGAATACAGAAGACTGGTTGGGTATTTTTGACGGGTTTTGGGCTGGAATCAGTTAGCTACATCTGGCAACACTGTGTGCGCTTTCGGTTTCATTTTCACTGCTTAGAGAGGTTCACTTCCCACGCGGCTCCCAAACAGTCACTCTTTGCCACAAACTGATTGTCATTTACAACTTTATTGCCTGTTATTCACAGCATATGCAGGTTCTGTTCACTAAAGTAGGCTTCATTCAGAGGTGCGCGATCGCCCTCTCTGTGGTAACAGCTGACGGTCAGCTCATGTCACGAATGATTTTGCGGTTGTAAATACATTACATGAAAACAGAAATGAAATTTTTGGGGTGAATTATATCTTATAAATACAGCATGTGACTCTTTCAACACCATTTGGAGGTGTCTATGTTGCTGAACAACGTATGTAAAACAATGTGAAGGCTTGTGCGGCCACCTTTGCTTTTCTCCTGAACTTGAAAATATGATTGGCAGGATCGTAGAAATGCTGGATTAAAATCGTCTAGGGGATCGAATCGAGATCGTGATCTTTTTACGATTAATTGTGCGGCTCCAACTGTAACTATATTAACTATAATGACTGTGACCTTGTTTTGTTGCTTACTTGCAATCACTCGCTACTACAGTCATTCATATCAAGTGGCATGTTTATCAAAACTGTGAAGCTGCACACTTTCCATGTGACATTTCAGTTTTAGGTTGTAAGGGAGCAGTGTAGATTTGGCCTACCCAGCTACATCATTGGTAGACTGAGAGCATGTGTGTGTGTGTGTGTGTGTGTGTGTCTGTGTGAGAGGATTATGGGCATATCACACTTTGATCCTGATTACACTGACTGATCAATACAGGTGTCAGCAGTACCAAATCCCAACCACCCTGATAGAGTCTCACACACACACACACACATAGACACACACAGATGCTGCAGCAAAGCTTCAATTAATCCCTCTACCGCAACCGTCTAACACCGAGCCCGAGGCCAAAAAAACATCTTTTGTGTGCGCATGTGTGTGTGAGTGCATATGATAGAGCGAGAGAGACACAGATAAAAAAGAAAGAGAGCGAGAGAGAAAGACCCGAAGACAGCATGAGTCATTTAGTGAGTCATTATAACCTCAGGATACTACTTTTATGCAGTCATACGTCGGGGAAAATAATCTCTCAATAATAATCAAGCCTGTCGTTATACTGCGGTAATCGTGCTCTTTTTTGCTGTATCGTTATTATCGCCGAGGTGTTTTCTCGGCTCTTGAGGGCTTAACCTCGGCTTAACTTGAGTTCTACCTATCCTGGTAATTGCCACTTACATAATACGCACACATTTTTTTTTTTTTGCTTGCAGCTTCGGGTAGAAAGTGTCTGGTAGGAGTGTAAATGTGAGGTAAATCTTAAAAATATGATCCTGTGGTGCTCAAGGAAGATGTTTATTGTAGAGAACGTAATCATTTGAACTGAATACAGCTCCTCACAGGCATACATTTTATGACTGTTAGTGGATAAAGGTGCTTTTAGGCTTCATGTCCATTGTAGCATTTTTTCTCAAGTTATTTTTTTTTTTGGTGTTGTCAATTTTAGCACAGCGTTTTTGAGTTTTAGCTACAGTTAGGTCCGTAAATATTTGGACAGCAACATAATTGTAACATTTTGGGCTCGATACACTAACACAATGGATTTGAAATGAAACGAACAAGATGTGCTTTAACTGCAGACTGTCAGCTTTAATTTGAGGGTATTTACATCCAAATCAGGTGAACACTGTAGGAATTACAACAGTTTGCATATGTGCCTCCAACTTGTTAAGGGTCCATGAAAAAAAAAAAACCCAAAAATTGACCTTGGGGCTGCTGGAGGCAGATTCTGGGTAAGGCTAGGCCCGCATCAGGTTTTCCACAAGAAATTAATTATATTATTAATAATTAATTTTTAATTTGTCTTATTTTGTGTAAAAAAAATAAATAAAAACACTTGAGAAGATTGGAATTTTTAGCACAAAATAAGAAAATATAAATTACATATAAAATATAAAAATACAAATTAAAATATAAAAAGAAAATAAAACAATCTGTAATAAATAATAATAATAATAATAATATTAATAATTAGATTTACTGTTATCCGCCATACTGTTGTTACAGAAAAAGAAGTAACACTGTGTTGTTGTCATTTGTTTTGTTTGTATTCAATTCAATTCAATTCAGCTTTATTTGCACAGCGCTTTTACAATGCAGATTGTGTCAAAGCAGCTTCACATAAATGGTGATAGTAATTGGAACAGTGTAGTTCAGTTTTTAGTGTTTAAGTTCAGTTCAGTTTAGCTCAGTTCAGTGTGGTTTAATAATCACTACTGAGGGTCTAAACACTGGAGAGCAAATCAGCGGAGAGGGAAAAAAAACTTCACAAATTGGTGAAAGTGAAGAAAAAACCTTGAGAGAAGCCAGACTCAGTTGCGCACCACCATTTTAATTTCTCCGCTGGCCAAGCTACTAGTGCAGAGCTGCAGTCTCAGTGGTGCAGGCTGGAAGCTGGGCCTCAGTGAAGACTCGTCTGTCCCTGGAGCGTCACAGTCTAATGCTCTCCACTCCTCCATGACCTCCACAGGAGCTGCTCAGAATACGGCCTGGTCCAGGGTATGGAAACCTTGGGATCATCTCGTCTCTGGTCTTAAATCGAATCAGTGACTCTGCATAGTCTGAGGACTATGGGATAAGTATCCCAAGGTGGAAATGGAGAAATAAAGAGAATAATTAGCGTAGCTGCTGGTTATGGTGTATATAAACTAGATGCAGAAACCTATGTGGAAGCCCACTAAGTGATGCACTGAGTGTACGCTTTACTAAACAGATTGGTCTTTAATCTAGTTTTGAACTGGGAGAGTGTGTCTGAGCCTCGGACGTTATCAGGAAGGCTATTCCAGAGTGTAGGAGCCATGAAAGAGAAGGCTTGACCTCTTTTACTCGACTTTGCTATTCTAGGTACTACCAGAAGCCCTGAGTTTAGAGATCTTAAAGAGTAGGTTGAATTGTAGCGAGACAGTAAATAGATAAACAGGAGCTAGATTATTTAAAGCTTTATAGGTAAGAAGCAATATTTTAAATTCAATACGAAATTTAACAGGCAGCCAGTGTAAGGAGGATAAAATTGGGGTGATATGATCATATTTTCCAGACCTGGTAAGAACTCTGGCAGCTGCATTTTGTACTAATTGAAGTTTGTTAATAAATTCTGGGCAGCCAGCAAACAGTGTGTAACAGTAATCCATACTAGAAGTCATAAAAGCATGGACTAGCTTTTCTGCATCAGAGATGGATAGCATACTTCGTAACTTAGCGATATTTCTCAGATGAAAGAAGGCAGTTTTTGTGACATGGGATATGATTTTCAAAAGTTAAATTCTCTTTTATAGTAGAGCTAACGCTAACTTTGTAGCCCTTTTATTGTAGATTGAGTTGCGAGATCTGCTGTGCACAGGATTTAGGCCCAACAAGTAATAACTCTGTTTTTTGTGAAAGAGAATGGAAGAGAATGCATGACAACGCTCACTGAGCAGTTTAGATTACCATCAATTTTTTTTGTACATGTAAGCATAATGTACATACTGAATTTTACCATGGGGCTGGAATGAGCGATTTTTGAGTAAACTAGCTCTGTGTGTATGTGCGTCTGTCTCTATATGAGCACACAAGCCACCAACCTACACTGCTCTGGAAGTTTCTTTTAGCAGAAATCCATCAGCTGGGCTCTTCTGCTCCAGCAGCCATCACTCAATAACTCCCCAAAGTCCACTGCATGGCTTCATACACTTTTATTCCAGATCTCTCTCTCTCTCTCTCTCTCTCTCTCACACACACACACACACACACACACACACACACACACACACACACACACACACACACACACACACACACAAAACACACACACACACACACACACACACATAGAAACAAATGGACATAAACACACGTTGAGTTTTAATGTTTTATAAGGTCTTCCTATAGATGTAATGATTTTTATAATGTACAGACTGTGTTTTCAGTCCTCTTTCCCCAACCTTACCCCTAAACCAGCCCTCACAAGAACATTCTGCTCTCTTACATGTTCAAAATACTTAATTTTGAATGATTTATAAGCATTTTTCTAATGGAAACCAATAGATGTCCCTACAAGGTCAAACATTGCTTGTATTGCTAAAATTGAGGGGACACAACACGACGAATACAGGGTTTACACACACACACACACACACACACACACACACACACACACACACACACACACTCATGGACACAGACACAAAGATACACATACAGACATCCACATGCTGACACACACAAAAACAAACAAACACACAGACACATGGATGCCAACACACATGCTAGGTCTTAATGTTTTATGGGGTCTTTCTATTGACGTAATGATTATTATTTTGTACAGACTGTGTTTTCAGTCCTCTTTCCCCAACCTTACCCCTAAACCAACCCTCACAAGAACATTCTGCTCTCTTACATGTTTAAAATACTTGATTTTTTAATGATTTATAAGCATTTTTCTAATGGACACCAATAGATGTCCCCACAAGGTCAAACATTACTTGTATTGCTATAATATAGGGGACACAACGTAACGAATACAGGGTTTACACACACAGACACTGATGGACACAAACACCCACAGACATGCACAAGGACATGCACATACAGACACACACAAAAACAAGCAAACACACGGACACATGGATGCAAACACACATGCTGGGTCTTAATGTTTTATGGGGTCTTTCTATTGACGTGATGATTATTATTTTGTACAGACTGTGTTTTCAGTCCTCTTTCCCCAACCTTACCCCTAAACCAACCCTCACAAGAACATTCTGCTCTCTTACATGTTCAAAATACTTGATTTTTAATGATTTATGAGCATTTTTCTAATGGAAACCAATAGATGTCCCTATAAGTTCAAACATTACTTGTATTGCTAAAATTGAGGGGACACAACGTAACGAATACAGGGTTTACACACACAGACACTGATGGACACAAACACCCACAGACATGCACATACAGACACACACAAAAACAAGCAAACACACGGACACATGGATGCAAACACACATGCTGGGTTTTAATGTTTTATTGGGTCTTTCTATAGACGTAATGACTTTTTTTTCGTACAGACTGTATATTTAGTCCTCATTCCCCAACCCAACTAACAAACCAACCCTCACAAGAAATTTATCCAGTCTTACATGTTCAAAATGCTTAATTTTTAATGGTTTATGAGCATTTTTTCTAATGGAAACCAATAGATGTCCCCACAAGATCAAACATTCCTTGTATTGCTATAATTGAGGGGACACAATGCAAGGAATACAGGGTTTACAAACACAGACACTGATGGACAGACATGCACAAGGACATGCACATACAGACACACACAAAAACAAACAAGCACACAGACACATGGATGCAAACACACATGCTGGGTTTTAATGTTTTATGGGGTCTTTCTATTGACGTAACGACTTTTATTTTGTACAGATTGTATATTCAGTCCTCTTTCCCCAACCCAACCAACAAACCAACCCTCACAAGACATTTCTGCAGTCTTACATGTTCAAAATACTTAATTTTTTTTTTATAATTTCCAGGTGTTTTTTATCATGGAAAACAATTTAATGTCCCCACAAGGTCAAAAATAATGTGTAATGCTGTATTTGAGTCGCCACAACATAAGAAATACAAGACAAAC
Organism: Danio rerio; assembly: GCF_052040795.2. Lineage (NCBI taxonomy): Eukaryota > Metazoa > Chordata > Actinopteri > Cypriniformes > Danionidae > Danio > Danio rerio. Next base: position 6,775,199 of record NC_141025.1, on the reverse strand, counting down.
ACACACACATAAACATGCATATACAAACAAACACACTAGGGATGGGAAGATTAACCGATATGTATCGATACGCGGTCATGCGCGTGCACGATGCGAGTGCATCGGTTGAGCAGCAGAGGATGAATGAAATTTTGAAAGCAAATCGAGATGCATCGGTTTTTGCGAGATGCATCGATTTTTCCGAGATACAGCTTATATTTTTAATATAGAATGTATTTTTTATTTATTAACAAGTGTTGTCAACCTGTTTTTGGCGCATAATTTAATCGACCTACATAAAGTAAGCCTTAGCAACTTGCGGATGTGCACACACTACAACTCAGTGTATCAGGTGTGCGGATAAGGCTAGTGGAGCGCCCTCAGAAAGTGCGAGAAGCAAAAACAACATTTTATTCCCCACTGAGTTTTAAATCTAAAGTATGGCAAGCAACATTATGGATTTAAGGATGGACGACATGACAGGACAGATGCAATTTGCAAAATGTGCCGCGCATCTGTAAAATACACGGGCAGTACGACTAATCTGATATCTCACTTGAAGCAGCGCCACGGTGTTGTTGTGAAAGCATCTTCCAGTGTTTCTGCATCCCCGGCTTTCGCACTGCTTCAACCAGCTCCAAAAGGGGTGAGAAAAGCATTGCAAGTTTTTTTTCCCGTGCGCAACAGTTTTGTGCACTCTATGCCAATAACGAATGCTATTGCATTGTTCATCTGCAAAGATATTCAGCCTAGTGTCACGGAAAACGAAGGTTTTAAACACCTCCTACTGTTAATTTTTAATTAATTATAATAATAATAATATTAATAATAATAATGATAAAAATAATTGGGTGTCACGGTGGCACAGTGGGTAGTTTGACCACCTCACAGCAAGAAGATTGCTGGTTTGTTATATTTTTATTAGCCTGTTGTTTACAGTGACAGTGATGTTTCAAAGCAGCATAACACTGCTAGTTCACGACCTTAAGTTTTGAATAATCAGTGGCAAAATATATCTTTGTAAAACTTGTTTTCATAGTTGAAAAGTTAAATCACAATTCTTGTTGTGCAATGCTAAATTTATTTATGTTGAAAGAATGCAAATATATACATATTTTTTAATATATATTGCACTTATACATTCTGTTTATCTTGAAAATACTTAAATAATATGTGCTATATGTTCTAAAATGGCCCTCTACTGTAAACTGACACTCTGGCTCTGAGAGAAGAGCCAGTTTGTAAAAAAAAGTCTTGGTTTTGCTTGGTTTATAAATAATCAAACTCATTCAATGGCACAGCATCCTCTTTCACATCATCTCATAAACTTGATCTAATTAGTTAGTGCTGAAATATCGCATCGTATCGTGATATGGGTGTGAATCGTATCGTGTTACATCGCAATATGTCACAAATGTATCGCTAATATATCGGATCGTATTCTTTGTATCGAGATACGTATCGGATCGGCATTATAGCTTAGATGCCCAACCCTAAAACACACACAAACAAGCAAACACGCACACACATGGATGCAAACACACATGTTGGGTTTTATTGTTTTACAGGGTCTTTTTATAGACGTAATGATTTTTATTTTGTACAGACTGTATATTTAGTCCTCTTTTCACAACCCTACCACTAAACCAATCCTCACAAGAACATTCTGCAGTCTTACATGTTCAAAATACTTAATTTTTTAATGATTAATCAGTGTTTCACTCTTGGAAACCAAGTAAATGTCCCCACAAGGTCAAACATTACTTGTGTGCTACACTCACAGAAATAAAGGTACGCGAGCTGTCACTGGGGTGGTACCTTTTCAAAAGGCACACATTTGTACTTAAAGGGTCCATATTGGTACCTCAAAAATAAATATTAGTAGCTAAAAAAATTATAAGGAACACTATTGTACTTTTTAAGGGTACTAATATGTACAGGGCAGGAGTGGGACTCATTTTCAGCCCTGGAGTTTCAAGCCAGACCGGCCCACCTCAGTTCACGACTGATTCCAATTCAGTTACTAATGGCACTATCACGTCTTTTTCAAGAAAACTGCTGCTTTACAAATTCAAATGTTCAACAGCCCTAACAGTATTTTATGTCTTAACAATAAAATCTGAAAAAAAAAAAAAAAGATTTTTCATGGGAGATTCGATCACAGGTCTATACCATTTAAATGCAATGTGCTTACCACTGGCCCACATTGACGCTATTACAGTGACAGTAAAAAATAATTAATGACTTGCGACCCTTAAGACACAGCACTACTTTCTTTTGATGGCTCAATCTTTTTCTCCTATTTTTAGATTTCTGATCAAGTTATGTCAGATTTATTAATGTAGTGAATCATTTGATTTTCATTGAGCAGGTGTATTATTCATTGTATTCGAATTCTTATATTCACTAAGGTGCCGCTGTTTGGGGCGATAGTTGCATAACATCATCATCATTAACGTTAGTTAACCTGCAGGCTGCATTTTTCTCACGGGGCTGCGAGAAAATAAATAAAAAGAGCGGCACTACGGTAAAATAATGATCAAAAAGAGTAAAGCTATGGTCAAAAAAATAAATAGAAGAAAAAGTGTGACTGCTGAGAGTGCAAGTAGCTAGGGACACCGGCCCTCGCGGCCAAAAAACAGACCGGCCCACCGGGAATTCTCCCGGTCCTCCCGATTAGCCAATCCGGGCCTGAATATGTACCCTTGCGGTATTAATATGGACTTTTTAGGTACAAATTTGTACTTTTGGAAAAGGTACCACCCCAGTGGCATCTTGCGTACCTTTATTTCTGAGAGTGTATACTTGAGGAGACACAAGGTACATGAGTACAGGGTACACACACATATTTCATTAACATATAAAAGCTAAACTGTGCACCGATGCACAAATGTACACGAACACATAAACAAAGAATACATAAACACATGAAGAAACACAAACATAAACAAACGATGCATAAACACATAAACAAACACTTGCACACGGGTAAAGAAAAAGAAACTGCAATGAATGTAAAGGCTGCTTGTGAAGCTCTTATCTTTGACGCGGCTGCTGAACGAGTCTGCCCTACTCTTCCACTTGGCCGGATACATCCTCTATCTCATCCTTCCACATCTGCTGTGTCTATCTGTGTGTATGCGTGTGTGTGTGAGAAGCAGAGAATGCACAGGTATACGGCTCAGTCTCCATGAGTTCTCATGAACACACAGTGATCCCACTGTTCCTCACGCTTCAAGGCCGATCATTCATCTGAGGAGGGAGACACGTTCTGGACCATAAAGTACAGAGAGCAGGGCAGGACGAGTATATGTGGGTGTGTGTGTGTGTCTTGTATTCCTTATGTTGTGAGGATCAAATGTTCCCAAGTAAAGCAATACCAGTAAATTTTGACCTTTTTATTGGTCCCCATGAGGAAAATGGCTTATAAATCACACAAAAGGAAGGATTTTGATAATGTAAAACAGATTTCAGTGTTATGGATGTGACATTTGCAGTAAAAACATAACATAAAGTCACAGAGAAGGTATATGTTAACATTTGCTGCGTCCCAAATGGCACACTATGCACTATGTCAGGGGTTTTCAAAGTGTGAGGCGCGCCTCCCCTGGGGGGCGCCAGAGCATGTCAGGGGAGGCGCGGGAAAAATATTATATAATAAAAATATAATTATTAAGTTTAATTATTATATGTATTTTTTATTATATTTAAACGTTTTAATTAAACAAAGCTAAAAAAAATAATACGTCAAAAATAAGAAAACCTTTTTTTACCCAGAAGGCCATAGCTGTGAATTCGCTTCTGTTTGGCCTGCCAATACAGGTATATGCCTGCTAATACAATGGATCGGTTTCTGAGACCCCCCGATTCAAAGCCTTCAAGTTCAGGGCTTAAACCCAAAAGACGACGATATGATGATCAGTATTTGAGTTTAGGATATACGTGGACAGGACCAGCTGATGAACCACGACCTTTATGTGTGGTTTGTCAAGATATTTTGGCTAATGACAGCATGAGACCCGCTAAACTTTGACTGTTTTGACTGGGATGAACAGTTCTTGGATCTGTTCTATTCATATTGAACCATCATCCTAGTTTTAAAAACGTTATACTAAAATACTTGTTATTACTCTGTAAATAATTGCACTTCCATGCAAATGATGATAAAAGTGAGTTAACAGTCTGACATCTGTCTGTGTCTTTATATATATATATATATATATATATATATATATATATATATATATATATATATATATATATATATATATATATATATATATATATATATATATATATGTATGTATGTGTGTGTGTGTGTGTGTGTGTGTGCGTGTTTGGGAGGAGGGGGGCGCCAATGGATAAGTTGTGTCAAAAGGGAGGCCCACTGTCTTAGACTTTGAAAACCCCTGCACTATGTACCTATGCACTTACACAATAACGGAAATCTAAACCCTGTCCCAAATCCTTTAACTGTCACACTAAGAAATAAATTTGCTTACACCACATAGAGCAACTTATGAAGTTTTTTTTTTTTTTTTTGTTTTGTCAGATGACCAATTCACAAATGATACAAGTGGATATACAAGTAATGTTAATGTTACAGTATACAACATACTTAATAGAAATTCTGTGAATTAAACTACACAACCCAAAACTAAAAATGCTAATCAAAAGAAAAGAGTTGGCAGAACAGACATGATTGATATAATTTTATTGGACATTTTTGCATTCATGAGGATAAAGCTTGGTTATGGATGTGACAGATGTGAAATTGCCACTTGTGTGACTTTGGTTATTCGCATATAATTGTGTGAAAACATTGACAAGAGACATTTTGAGGATATTTACAATACTGTAAAATATAGGCCTACACAAAAAAAAACCTGCAAAGGGTTTCACTATTTTGGTCAAAACATATTTTTTTACATGGAAAGGTTGGTATTCGGCTGGAATTGCTCAGATTGTTTCCTGTATGGGGGGGTTTATGGGTGAGGTTAGGTTAAGGGGACAGAATATACATTCTGTACAGAATGATGCTATTGACCTTATTCTAAATTGCGCCTGTTTTCGCGATTGTCTTAGAACTTCCGATTCAGTCGCCTGTGGGAGAAATGACTAGGAATAATAAACGGCAGAAAACGGTCAAACTACTTGCTCTACAAACAAATGTTTGCATGACTATACAGACCAAGTAGAATAATATAATAAGAAAATATCAAATTGCAACATCAAGCAGCGTAACGAGCAGTTTTTAACGTCAAAAAATGAATGGAAGTGAATGAGACCGGAAGTCTCAATGCAAAAAGATTCAAATGGCTGCGCCCGCTCATCGGCGGAGAATAAGGTGAATAGTAATGAGCATCGCTCCGTTCCAAGCAGTTGACCCGGGTTCAGTTTCTGGGCAAATTTTTAGTAAATAATACCAAAACCACCTATTGAAGCACCTTCTCTGTCTCTATAAAAAAATAAATCCTACTTTAGCACTAAATTCTCTGAGCACAAAAAAGTATTTTTGAACAAATAGCACATGTATTGCCTCTTTATGTTCAATTCCTGAATGCCTTCTCAATTGTAAGTCACTTTGGACTAGAGATCTGCACTGGACTCAATTTTTAATCCTGCTCCCGCCAGATTTTAGTCTGAACCCGACCGCTCCCGCTTATATTCAGCATTTGTTGTCCTGCTGTCCAACCCGCTTCGTTTTCTACCCACCGCGACCGCTCCTGCTAATGGGGGGGAAAGGGGTAGGCATGGGCCGGTATAAGATTCTGACAGTATGATAACCTTGGATAAATATTTCATGGCTTCACGATATCACAGTATTGTGCTCACTACGCTAAAATATATTCTTTCTAACTGTCTGGGTAAAAAACAAAACATTTTCCCCGGTTGAACACAATATATTTATTTAAAAAATAATTTAGAGCAGTAAACATGTCAGGCTAAATAACTAAAAAGAATCATTAACTTCTGCTGGCTTCATTAGTTTCAAAACCACTGATTTCTTTACAATTTAAAAAAGGCATCTTTGGATATTTCTGCTGGGGATACTGCTGTCCTAAAAAAAAAAAAAAAAAAAAGTAAAAAAAAAAAATCATAACCATACCTTAGGAACGGTGTAGCAGAACACTTTGGCAGTTTTAAAACCTTGACTCCATATATATATATATATATATATATATATATATATATATATATATACAGTTGAAGTCAGAATTATTAGCCCCCCTGAATTATTAGACCGCTTGTTTATTTTTTCCCCAATATGCGTTTAAATGAGGTAAGATTTTTTCAACACATTTCTAATCATAATAGTTTTAATAACTCATCTCTAATAACTGATTTATTTTATCTTTGCCATGATGACAGTAAATAATATTTGACTAGATATTTTTCAAGACACTTCTATACAGATTAAAGTGACATTTAAAGGCTTAACTGGGTTAATTAGGTTAACTAGGCAGGTTAGGGTAATTAGGCAAATTATTGTATAATGATGGTTTGTTCTGTAGACTATCAAGAAAAAATATAGCTTAAAAGGGCTAATAATTATGTCCCTAAAATGGTGTTTAAAAAAATTAAAACAGCTTTTATTCTAGCCGAAATAAGACAAATAAGACTTTCTCCAGAAGAAAAAATATTATCAGACATACTGTGAAAATTTCCTTGCTCTGTTAAACATCATTTGGAATATATTTTAAAAAGAGGAAAAAAAATTTGAAGGGGGCTAATAATTCTGACTTCAACTGTATATATATATATATATATATATATATATATATATATATATATATATATATATATAATATTAAAAGTTATACATTTAAATATAAATTTAAATTTAGTATAACTTATTATATATCAACGTTATTTTTTTGGTTATGTTTGGTTTTGTTATCCAAATTTGCCAGAATGTTTTTGACGATTGGGTTTAGGGGTAAATTTGGAGAAGAGGATTAAATATACAGTCTGTACAGTATAAAAGTCATTTCAGTCCCTGTAAACCACATATTCAAGTATTTTGTCCCCCTGCGTGTGTCTATGTGTGTGCGTAAGGTCATCTCTAATGTTACGGGTCAAAATCGTCAGCACTACATTCATCTGATCTCTGCAAAAACTAATGCTGAATTCATCAAATCTGTGCTCTAGAGGTTACTTCATGTGCTCACAACACAGGTAGTGTTATTGCTGAACTAAAATTTAATACATCGTTCAAAATTATTGTTTTAAAGAGCATTTTAAAATATGTTCAAATGCATTTGATTATGTTGTTTATTTTGGCAACTGGCCGTTTGAGCAAAGCACACGCTGAACAGTTTCCTGATGAATTATGAGCACATACTCAAAGTTATCGCTACTCGGATTCAAATTAAAAAATCAGATGGAACAAGCAAGATGTTGGCCTTTGATAGACAAACATCTGCTCGCACAGATGCTCCTGCAAACACGTCCTGTTTGTGAATGTTGAAGATACATTAATATGATGAATAACTCATCAGGACTCAAACCTTCATGAGTTTGATATATTCTGTTTATAATTGTACTGCTTAGTTCAACAAACAGTATCTGCAGTGTCTGTGTTTTATCAGTTGTTATGAGAAATAATACAAATTATGTCACAGTGCACTTTGTGATCAATATTTGTTAACTTTGATTGACAGCCGAGTATTAAAAGGTTACCCCTTTTTTTAGATTTATTACGAATCATTTGTGTCTCCAGAATGTGTGTGTAAAGTTTCAGCTCAAAACATCCATCAGATTTTTTTATTATGCCTTTTATAAGATTCTGTTTATACATTTTTGCACTGGATGGCGGTTTTGCTGTTCTGCGCCTTTAAGGCAAGTCCTCCCCGCCTACCGTTTCTACGTGCCTTTCTGCGTGCCTTAATCTCCTCCCTCGGCTGCTTCAGACAACAAACAGACATAAAGGAAACAGATCTCAGGTATTTTGTGTGAAAATACTACAGTAAGAACTTTACCCTTGATTATTGGATGCATTTGCTGTGCTAAGTTACAACGTCAATGTCGTTACAAAGTTCACGCGCACACACACACACGCAGACACACATACCACATACGGACACGATACGCACATACATACAGACAGCGCGCTCTTTTTGCACGCATATGTGACAGGATACAGGCTAATCTTCACTGCTGTATGAGTATCTGTAATGTTAATGTACAAAATAAACCTGATTTAACGTCCACAAAGCAGGATTGAAGCGTCTTCTTTAATAATTTTTCTGACACGCGGCTGTGCTGATGAAGTGAAGCTGAAGTGAATCGCTGTAAATCATTACTGTTTTAAAAGATTTTAAACTTGTGAAACTCGCTCTTGATCACATTTGATGACGATTGATGATCCTAGTGAACTGAACAGATCTTTTATTCCCGGTTGCTTTGCGCTCGTCTTCTCTTGTTGATCTGATTATACACTTGACTACCGGGGCATGTTACGCAGCTGTCAATCAATTCGGTGGGCGGGGGGACCGCACTCCTACGTCAACTTACAGTCGGTCTGAAAACCGCTCCAATTGGTCCACTGTTTTTATGTTGGTAAATTGAAAAAAAAAAGGACTCTGTTTGTTTGTATCACCCCAATATGGCCGTCTATAGACTATACCAAACATATATGTCTGTCCAAACAGCTTAGAAATTAGAATTAGACTTAGACTTAGACTTAGAAAACTTTATTGATCCCGCAGGAAATTGCTTACGTAATGACTGCCATAACACACAAACACAGAAACACAAAAACACAAGACAGAATAAATAAATTAAATAAGTGAAATAAGTCACATAAATCCAACCAATCTATAGAAGGAAACAGCCACAATACATAAATACACAAACTATTATATAAGATATTACACTTAAAAGAATCAGTGGTAACTAATACTATTAAGTCATATATCAAGTAATGAAAATAATATTAACCAAAACCAATAACATTACACATAAAACAATTGCACATAAAATATTTCAAGTAATAAAGTGAGACAACACTCATTTAAAAAACAATGATATTGCACTAAAAATATTTAACACCTAAAAAAAACGTACAAATATTGCACCTAATAGACTATTGCACATCATAAAACATAATGCACAAACTTCCACACACTAAAACCCGTAATAAGTAAATATACTGCACGAGCAGCAAGGTATTGCCAATTAGATTTTTCACTATAGGTGTCCTTAAACATGTCTAAATAGTAACGCATAAAATGATATCCACAAGACAGGACGCGCCCAAAGCAATTGGAATTAAAAGATCTGTTCAGCTCTCTGTGAACATCTGCACCTCAAGAATGAGTTTTACAACATTTTTAAAACAGTGCATGTTTGTAATAAAGACGGTAAAATCACTGTAATTCGTCACCACAGGCGCATAGTATCAGGACAATTATAAAGGAAGATGCTTCAATCCTGGTTTGTGAGGTTTATTTTGTACATTAACATAACGGATATCCATACAACATTAGATATTAATGTGTATCCTGTCACATGCCATACAAAAACATTGCAAAGCTAAACGTGTGAATGTGTGTGTGGTCTATATAAGCAGCGACCAAACCCCAGGACAGTTTCTTATTAACCAAGTCAGCGAGAGCATTACAGTAGTAACTGTATGTATGTTGTGGGTACTTCTTTAATTTTGTATACATACATATATATATATATATAAATAAAGTGCTGTGAATCGATTAAAAAAAATAACTAATTAATCGCACCTTTTTTTTAAAAATTATCGCGATTAATTGTGATTAATCGCATTTAAAATACTGAAACTTGTAATTTTGGCTATTCAAATGTAAAATTAATGTAAACGCAACACAAAAGCTATGTAAATTCAAAATATAATTGTTATTAGAATTTGTGTTTAACTTGTAACGCAGATTTCTTCATGTAAACAACATACCCACAATAAACCATCAAGATCCTGGCTTGACAGCCATATTTATTACAGAAATTAAAACACAGGCATGTTAATGCCATTTGAATTTCAAAACAATCAATGCCAATAAAAAAACATTGATCTCCATGTTAGATTCTAAGTGGACTGCAAAAAAATGTCAAAATACAGGAATTGCAGATATGGAGAATGGAAAATGATCATAATAAACTATAGAATACAAACTGTTGCACTCATTGTAAAGTTTTATTGCTGTGAGTTGAGAACATTAAATATAAAGTTGGAACAATTTTGCTTAATCCTCCTTTACATTCATCCAGTTGCTAAGACTAGGAGTATCCCGCAAGTGCACAGAGACTCCCGGATGCCCGCAAATGAATGATAATCTCTCGCAAACCGGTCGTTAAATACATTGCACACCCCTCTTCCCGCATCCCTCCTAGACTTCAGGTATGTAGCGCGCAACTCACTCTCACCTTCCTCCAGATACGTCTCGCGCACCCGCCCCTGCTCAGATACGTCGCTCACGCCACCCCTGACACCCCTCAACGGGCCTGACACAGACACAAACACACAACGCGCTGGAGCGACTCCCTTCAGACTCAACACGCATGATCGCTTTCATCATCGCATGCGTTAACGCACAAATTTTGACAGCGCTAATATATATATATATATATATATATATATATATATATATATACAGTGTTGGGAAGGTTACTTTGGAAATGTAATAGATTACAGATTACAAATTACCCTATTTAAAATGTAATAAGTTACAGTAATTTTTGATTACTTTATAAAAGTAAAGTAACTAATTACATTTGATTACTTTTTGATTACTTTTAATTTTCTAATAAACATTTTCAACTAAATAATTTTCAAGCATTTATACAGAGCAGGAGTGAGCTTACAGTAGCTCTGTTTACTGTTAGAATCTCAAAAGCTTTCATCACTTAAATAAAATTTATTTAATTTATTTAAATTTAAAGTAGAGCCACCACAAAACCAGACCTTATCACAAAAACATGTTTACTGTTGTTTCAAAATCACAATGTTAGTTAGTTGTGCAGGTGATTTATGTGGCATTTGTAATAAAAAAAATACATCTAATTTTTGAAATTTTCATTTTTAAATCGAAGCCACTTAAATCCAAATCAATCACATCTTAGTGATCAATAAAACTGCCAATGAAACATATGAGGCAGAACTGTTCATTTCAATTATTTACTGTAAATAATATGCTGTACTAAACAGGAATAAATTATAGTACATAACAGCAAAAACAAAAAAAATCCAATAAAACCAGGTGTTACACATTTTAAACACTATTGATCCGCGATCTGTAAATGTTGCTTGTGTGGACACTACTGCGCTACTTAACTAATAAAATAGCTTCGCTACTGTGAAAAGCTATTTGATTTTTTAGCGACGCTACCGGCACACTACTGAGAAATGTAGTTAAGCTAGCTACACTGGTAATGTGATAACATCACTTTGGCCAGAGGAGTCTGCTGGTGCCCTGAAATTCACAAATCGATAACTTTATAAATCATAATATATCATTAGAAATTAAAGGGTCTGTTTTTATTTCTGTACACTCACGATAACGACAAAAACATTTGCTTTTATAAAACAAAGAAACGCTAGCTTACATACCTGCAAATGCTTCCTCATGCTTTTCAATGGCAAGGAGGATTAGACATAGTGCGCCCATGGCCATTAATTTGATTTAACAGTAGGGGGGACAATAAATATAACATGTCTTATGAGCAATTTTTTAAAGATTTTTTGAAGGAGACACAAATAATACAGCTGAATTGTACATATATGTCTCTGCAGTTAAAAATGGTTTAATTGTTCATATTACTGCATGGAGACTACATCATTATGGTTATTTTCAAAGTTTTTCTCAGGTTCAATGACAGAAAATTTTTCTTGAAAAATATTTATTGCATTGTTTGTTGTGTTGTTTACAGTCAACAGACTGACTCCTGAAGCCGAATAAATGCAGGAAAAGACATTTTCCATACTCATAATAACTAACTGGTTTACATTACACTTGTTAAATTGAGAGATCATATTGTAAATTGGTGACCCTGTGAGGTTCATCTGCTAAACAGCCACAACTCAGAAAACATTTTAAAAAATTGTTCACCCCTAAAAGAATTGTCATTATCCCTTCAGTAAAGCACAACACCCTTACCTGACACTGTACATCTGACTGACCCTGCTCTGCCTGTTCCTCAATCAGTTCTTTCTCCTTTGCCTGTGATTGATAATGTACCATTAGTATTTTCATTAGCACTCATTCTGAAAGCCAAATTGCTTAATATATGAACTTTTTGTACTTGGAGTTTTGCTGCACTGAAAAATTATCTTATGTCCATTTTCCTTTTCTCTGTCATTTTATCATTGAGGTAAAGTTGGTTTTATATTTGCACATTCAGTCTCTCATAATATTACCTCAGAAGAATATTCATTGGAAATTCTAAATAGTAAAATTATATTAGCAGCCAACAACTATCAAAGTACACAGTTAGTGTTAATATTATATTGGTTTACCTAAAGGTTCTATAAAGACGTTGCAACTGATACAAAATACAGCAGCCAGAGTTTTATTGAAATTGAAGACATAAGAACATATCACAGCAGCATTAATAGAATAAATTGTAGGATTCTTTTATTAGTTTATAAGGCACTACACAACATGACACCTTTCATTCTTTTCTGACTGCTTATCAAAATATAATCCAAACCGTTTGCTACGCTCTTCTAGCACTCAACTTTTAGAATTTCACTTTGTAAATCTGATGCGATCTGGCGGCACTTCTTTTAGTCACTATGCTGCAAAATCTTGGAATTGTCTCCCAAATTAAGTAAAAGAATCCCCCAGAATTTATTTTTAAAAAAACTTGTTAAGACGCACCTTTTGAAAATTGCGTATGAATATAAGTTTGTGAAGTTTATGCAATTTATCTATATCATGTAGGTTTATGTACATATGCATGTACGGTGTGTGTGCATGTATGTAAAGAATATTGTGTGCGATTGTGTAGATGTATGCATATATGTGTGTACATGTATGCTTTTATCTGAGTATATATTTTGCTTTAATTGTCTAATATACATTATTTTGTATTTGGTTTATTTTACAATGCCTGTTTGTTGTTTGTGAAGTGCCTTGAGTTCCATGTATGTAGGAAAAGTGCTATACAAATAAAATGTATTATTATTATTATTATTAATGTTGTTTTGAAGTCAAACTTGCATGAGATTTCAGTTCAAATATTCAAAGGACCATGGTAAACAATGTATGAAGCTGTCAATGAATGAATGTGCGAATATAAAACCAACTTTACCTCAATCCTTTTATCTACTCCATGACACTGCAATGCAAGTTTATTCTGTAGCACATTTTATATACAATGCTAATTCAAAGTGCTTTACATAAAGAATGAAAAACTATCATAAAAATCATCACAACAATAAAAACAAGGACATTTTATATTTTAAATTAATTTAGTCACCTAAGAACAAAATTGAAATTGATTATACAAAAAATAAAGTGGGGCTAGTTTGGACGTAGCACAGTGCTCATTTAGCAAATCCACAGATAAACAATATGCTAATTGTGGCTGTTAATGTAAAGTTAACATTATGCTAAGTCTACACAAATGAAACAATGCACTTTGGCGTATTATTTTGCAGTGCGCCACTAACGTAACAAGCTAAACAAGCATACGTTAATTACATGAGTAATTTTAACCGCTAATACAGCAGATTCATGGACATCGGTAATCTGCATTTTTGCCGCAACTAATTTTTAAATGATTCTGCATTAACTATGAAGAGAATCGATTTATTTAATGTGATTAATACACCATACTTACTCTATTTCAACATTGACCTGTGTAGCCACACACCTATCTTCTGCGTCTGTCTGTCTGTCTGTGACTGTGACAGGCTGCGTGTACTTGTAGAGTAGGTGGACCAAACCACTATGAGGGAGCGGGGGTGAACTCTTTCTAAATGCATTTTAAATAATAAATGCGTTTTTTTTCTACTTAGACAATTATTTTAGGTATACACACATATATTTTTCAAAATTGAGAGTGCGTTTATATATATATATTTATATATTTTATTTGGTGAGGAGGACAATGAACATGTTCCCCCCAGGATTTACGCCCGTGGTTGCGCCGCAAATCAAAAGAATCAGCGCTTGAATAAATGGCCTTAGCAGAAGCCATCGTGCATATCAAAAACAGGCAAAGCAATAGATTAATATTATTCAACATATAACAGAGATTTAAAGAAAAAATATTAGATGTAACCCCATTTGTAATTTTTTAACATTTTCAAAAGTAACTGTAATTTAATTACATATTTTTCTTAGTAACTGTAACTAATTACTGTTACTTTTATTTTGTAATTAAATTACGTAACGGCGTTACATGTTACTAGTTACTCCCCAACACTGTATATATATATATATATATATATATATATCATCTTTTTTCTGTTTTATTGGTGCATTGTTACCTGCCAGCACTGTAAATAAAACACGGTAGTACTAGACACTAGAGTGCTATCGAGTACACCATCATTTTGTTGTACCCCGAACCCAGTTTTCCCAACCAGAGTGAGCTGACACGTACACACTAACGATATTGTGTGTAACAATATACGATATAACGAAATTGTGTGTGACTCATCATTGCAGACAGGCTTGAATTAGCTTAACAAATATGTCAAATAACTGTTGGGAAAGTTCTTGCTGCATTAAAGGAGATCTGCTCCATTTTCGTCTGTCACTGTGCTGCATATGTGTGAGACGCAGCAGGAAAAGCTACACCCATCACTGAGCGATCTCTGTGGCTCTGACACGGAAGAACTACAATGTCTTAACAGCTCAATATACAGAAAGGTATATTTAATAATCTGATGGGTATTTTGAGCTAAAACTTTACAGACACATTCTATTTTTAAAATATGATTTATTATCTGTTTCTTGTCCCGTCTCTGTAATTCTGTTGCACTGTAGAAGCTCTGTCACGAAAACAAATTCCTTGTATGTGTGAACATACCTGGCAATAAAGCTCTTTCTGATTCTGTTTCTGACATTCTGGAGACACAATAGACATCTTAAATCTTGCAAAAGTGGTAGAATAGCTGCCCTTTAAAATCTTATCAGTTTAAACTTTGTATAAAGTTCTCAACAAGCTACACATTATGTAATGTTGTCTACAGTATGTTTATAAGTTTAAACATTCATTCATTCATTCATTCATTCATTCATTCTTTTTCTTGTCGGCTTAGTCCCTTTATTATTAAGAGGAATGAACCGCCAACTTATTGTAACGCCGGGGAGTGACACTGACAACAGAGGTGTTCAATTCAATTCAATTCAGCTTTATTTGTATAGCGCTTTTACAATGTAGATTGTGTCAAAGCAGCTTCACATAAATGGTCATTGTAACTGGAACAGTGTGGTTCAGGTTTTAGTGTTTAAGTTCAGTTTAGCTCAGTTCAGTGTGATTTAATCATTACTGAGAGTTCAAACACTGAAGAGCCAATTCATCGATGCGTAGCTCTACCAATCCTGAACCATGCGAGGCAGTGGCGACAGCGGAGAGGGAAAAAAAACTTCACCTGATGGGAGTGAAGAAAAAAAACCTTGAGGGAACCAGACTCAGTTGGGCACGACCATTTTAATTTCTCCGCTGGCCAAAAGTCTTGTGCAGAGCTTCATTCGCCGTGGTTTAGGCAGGAAGATGGCCTCAGCGAAGACTCGTCTGTCCCTGGAGCGTCGCTGGAATCAGACTCATGATCTCAACTCCCTACGACCATCAGCGCAGCAGCAGCTCAGGATATGGCCTGGTCCCGCATATGGAATCCTTGGGATCATTACGTCGCTGGTCTTGGATCCAATCAGTGACTCCGCATAATCTGAGGACCTTGGGATGAGTATCCCCAGGTGAAAAATAGAGAATAAAGAGAATAATTAGCGTAGCTGCTGTTCATCGTGTATATAAGCAAGATGCAGAAGCCTGTGTGGAACCCGCTAGGTGATGCACTGAGTGTATGCTTTACTAAACAGATAGGTCTTTAATCTAGTTTTGAACTGGAAGAGTGTGTCTGAGCCTCGGACGTTATCAGGAAGGCTATTCCAGAGTGTAGGAGCCATGAAAGAGAAGGCTCGACCTCCTTTACTTGATTTTACTATTCTAGGTACTACCAGAAGCCCTGAGTTTTGAGATCTTAAAGAGCGAGTTGGTTTGTAACGAGACAGAAGGTTGGTTAGATAAACAGGAGCTAGATTATTTAGAGCTTTATAGGTGAAAAGTAATATTTTAAATTCAATACGAAACTTAACAGGCAGTGGATCCACATGCAGGTTTATTCTTAGTCAGGCAAGCAAAGGTCAATTCAGGTGCAAACAGATATATGCAGACAATCCAAAATCGTAGTTGAATAACCGGCAGATGGTCAGAGGCAGGCAGCAAACAGAATTAAACAAGTATGAAAGGCAAAGGATCAAAAACACGGCAAAGGCAGACAAAGGGAAACGCGTTGTAATGTCACTAACAGTAAACAAGACTCGGGAAAGTGAATAGGTGAGTGTGTGGCTTAAATAGTGTGTGCAATCAGTCTCTGACAATCCTCAGGTGGTGCGAGTTATCAGTCTAGATGAGGAAGCATGTGTGAGTGTGACCGGAGTGCATGTATGAAAATGTAGTCCATAAATGGCAGATTTGTAGTCCATGGTTATTGTTAGTGCAATCCAGCGATCTTATGGAATACGATCGCTGGTAATCGTGACACTTATCCAGCAAGTTTTTACACAGCAGATGCCCTTCCAGCTGCAACCCATCTCTGGGAAAAGTTTAAACGGTATAATCTTAAATCACTTCGTTACGTGGGTCTGTTTTATATTTAGTTTTTGGTGTTGTTGTGTGCTTTTGTTTCTGTGCTTGTCTGAGTTTTGGGTGGAGCTTGTGAACAGCTTGTCCGGATTGGTTCACACAGGTGACATCATTGGGATTCCCTGTATATAAGGTCGACAGCAATGTCGGCTCATTCTCTCTCTCTCTCTCACTCACTCTTACACTGTCTGGCTGGCGGTGCTCCACGCATACCAGGATCACTGCGTATTATTGCTATGTTTTTGTTAACGTTTGATTATTTAGTATTCAAAATGTCATGTCATTTTCATCCACTTATCCGGGGGCGAGGCGCAGGGGCAGCAGACTTAGGAGAGAACTCCAGACATCCCTCTCCCCAGACACTTCCTCCATCTCTTCCTGGGGGATCCCGAAGGCATTCCCTGAGAGACATAGTCCCTCCACCATGTCCTGAGGCCTTCTCCCGTTGGGGCATGCCTGGAACACTTCCTTAGGTTGGTGTCCTGGAGGCATCCAAAACAGATGCCTGAGCCACATCAGCTAACTTCTCTTGCTGTGGAGGAGCAGCAGCTCTACTCTGAGCTCCAGCCGGGTGTCAGAGCTCCTCACCCTATCTATAAGGGTGCGCCCTGCCACCCTGCGAAGGAAAGTCAATTCAGCCACTTGTATCCGTGATCTTGTCCTTTCGGTCATGACCCAAAGCTCATGACCATAGGTGAGAGTAGAAGCGTAGACTGACTGGCAAATTTAGAGCTTTGCCTTTCCGCTCAGCTCCTTTTTTACCACAACGGACCAGTACATCGACCGCATTACCGCTGTCGCTGCACTAATCCGCCTGTCAATCTCACGTTCCATCCCTTCCTCACTCGTGAACAAAACCCCAAAATACTTAAACTCCTCCACCTGGGTTAGGGACTTTCCTCCAACCTGGAGGTGGCAAACCAGCTTTTTCCAGTAGAGGACCATGGCATCGTAGGACTTGGAGGTGCTGATTCTCATCCCAGCCATGTCACACGCGGCAGCAAACCGCCCCAGTGCATGCTGAAGGTCCACGTGCAATGAAGCCAACAGAACAACATCATCTGCGAATAACAGAGATGAAATCCTGTGGTCCCCGAAGGCTGCACTTTAAAATTCTGTCCATAAAAAAATAAGAATTGGTGACAAAGGGCCAACATACACTAAAAACAAGTTTGACTTGTTGCCCGCAATGCGAACCACACTCCTCCTCTGTTCATACAGGGACGAGTCAGCTCTTAACAGAGCACCTCTGACCCCATACTCTCACAGCCCCCCTTAACAGAATGCCACGAGGGACACGGTCGAATGCCTTCTCCAAGTCCACAAAACACATGTGAACTGCTTGGGCATAATCCCATGAACCCTCAAGCACCCTGGTGAGGGTATAGAGCTGGACAGGTGTACCACAGCCCGGACGAAACCCGCATTGTTCCTCCTGGATCCTAGATTCAACCCTCATCTGAATCCTCCTCTCTAGTACCCTAGCATAGACTTTCCCAGGGAGGCTGAGGAGTGTGATCCCCCTATAGTTGGAGCACACCCTCCGGTCCCCCTTCTTAAAAATGGGAACCACCATCCCAATTGTCCAGTCCAGTATTTGTCATGTGTTAACTGTTTTGCTTCATTTGTTTATTTTCGTAGAAGGTAGTGGATATTAACTCGCATAGTCACGTTTTGTTATTTATTTAGTTCAGCAGAAGAAGCAGTGGCACGGAAGATCCACCTGTTTTCATTCTTTTTCAAGGGAGCTAGGTAAGATCTCTCCTGGAAGAACTATAGCTATAGTAACGTAGCTGTTTTTGTTTAGCTGTCCTACTTGTCTACTGTTATTTGCTATTCATTTTTTGTTTCTTCTTGTAAGATTTATTTAAATGAGATTAAAAATATATTGAGGGGGATGTCAACTTGTCTGAATCAAATCCTGATTTCATTAATAGAGCCAGTTTTGGATTTTGGGCTGTCTCTGGAAAGTATTTTAAGTGGTGGGTATTGTAACATTCCTTTTTTGATGAAAAAACTGAAGAAGGTTTTTGAGTTTATTATCAGCGTTACTGATACAGAAGATATCTTCTTCTGGAGTGACTTTGTAACTGATCCTTCTCCTACTCAAGCAGCAGCGTAAAAACATGCATAATTGGACCCCTTTAAAATGTGATTATGAAATTATATTTTAAGAAAATTAAACCTATTTTTAAACCATTAGGCTTTTTATGAGCCCATTTCCCTTCTAATTCTCATTATCATAATGTGAAAAAAATTCAACTTTTGCATTGCAGTAATGGGAGTGATTTTTTTCACATTACAGTCGGCTACTGGGAATTGTGAAGGGGAGTTTGAAGTGATAAATTATCATGCATATGATCTCATTGTGCAAAATTTGTATTCAGAATTGTTTATTTTCTTTATACAAAAAATATAATTGTATTTTGGGTTGATGCATGATTCAGATGTTCACAGATTCATCAAGAGATTATTTCTTTGCCAGGCAAAATAATGTTTCCTTTGCCTCTCTGTCATATACATCCGCCCTAGCTTTTCAGTCACTTTAGGTTCATCTCAGAATTCTTAAAGATGCAATAAGATAATACTATTTTAAAATGATATTATGTTGTTTATTGGCTGTATTAATGTTCAAAAACACATATTATACATGTTCTGTTATATAAACAGTTCTGCTTTCAAGCTCTGCCTTCAAGTGCTCTGATTGGGTTGTTGCTTGAAGGGATACAGCTGAGGAATGAGAATTATTATTATTTATATTATTTATAAAAAATACCCAATATTTGTATATATAACATAATATAATAAACAAAACATCAAAACAAAAACAAAACACCAAACAAACAAAACATCAAAACAAAAACAAACTATCAAGCAAAAACAAAACATCAAATCAAAAACAAAACATCAAACAAACAAAACAGTAAAACAAAACATCAAAAAACAACACAATACAACAAAACAAAACAAAACATCAAAACAAAAAAACATCAAGCAAACAACACAATAAAACAAAACAGAAACAAAACATCAAACAAACAAAACATCAAAACAAAAAAAACATCAAACAAATAAAACAATAAAACAAAACAAAAACAAAACATCAAACAAACAAAACATCAAAACAAAACAAAAACATCAAACAAACAAAACAATAAAACTTAACAAAAACAAAACATCAAACAAACAAAACAATAAAACAAAACATCAAAACAAAAACAAAACATCAAACAAACAACACAATAAAACAAAACAAAAACAAAACATCAAACAAACCAAACATCAAAACAAATACAAAACATCAAACAAACAAAACAATAAAACAAAAACAAAACATCAAACAAACAACACAATAAAACAAAACAAAAACAAACATCAAACAAACCAAACATCAAAACAAATACAAAACATCAAACAAACAAAACAATAAAACAAAAACAAAACATCAAACAAATAACACAATTATTAATGTCTATACCCTACCCCAACCCTCATTCATTTTCTTTCCGGCATAGTCCCTTTATTAATCTCAGGTTGCCACAGCCGAATGAACCGCCAACTTATCCAGCACACACACTCACATCACACAGCCTCCTTAAAAATGCATAGCGCAATAAATTGTGGTGGCTCCACAATTTAATCAGCTCGTAGTAACAAGATGACCCGTTTAAAGCAAAGCGCTGAGACTTCATTACACTCAGCCTGGGGAAAATCCTGCGTGGGTTTATTGGAAAAGCCATATTTAAATAAAACAGCGCACATGACCCTGATAAACAAACACCATGTTGACAGTGTTTTTACTGTATTGTTGCAGTAATGTAGGACTGGTGTGTGTGTGTGTGTGTGTGTGCATTCTAAAAAATATTTTGCTGCTTGTTCAAATTACTTATTTAAAATGAATTAAATCAACACAAAAGTATTGTTTTTTTTGGGGGGGGGAAACCATTTTTTTATGTTCGATCCACTTAAATTCCGAAAATTTATTTGTGTTGAGGCAATATGAAGGAATTGTGTGGAACAAAAATGAAAACGAAACTTCAAGCAAAAACAAAACAAACAAAAACGAAACATCGAGCGTAAACATAACATCAAACAAAAAACAAAACATCAAACTAAAACACCAAACAAAAACGAAACATCAAGCAAAGACACAAAAACAAAATCAAACAAACAAAACAAAAACAAAACATCAAAACTAATCATCAACCAAAAACAAAACATCAAACAAAAACAAAACATTAAAACAAAAACAAAACAACAAAACTCATCAACACCTGCCACACCTGACAAAATATGGACACAGACAATACTCAGCCAAGTGTCAGTGAAAGTAAGTGGTATATATATATATATATATATATATATATATATATATATATATATATATATATATATAGTCCATGTAATGAGTGGAGATGATTTACAGCTGTGTCTGTGTGTGAGTGTCTAGATTATTGTCACCTGTGGAAGGGGTTGTTGAGTGCAAAGAGTTCTGGGGCTTGTAGTTCGGTAGAAATAGCTGAAGTAATCTCCAGTGTTGTGACCACCATCGCTGCTGGTCACAACACAAAACATATAAACAAAATATCAAATCAAAAAACATACCTCTGCCGTCACACTAAAATAACACTTTAAAAGAGTAATTAATAGGCTCTTTATACCAGTTAATAACTATACTAACAACTATCAGCTAATAACGCCAAAGTTGAAAAGTTTTTCACTTTTGAGTTTTGTTTTGAGACACTTACAAGCGAATAAAAACGAGATATTCTTGAGCAAAACTGCTGTGTGGTATAATCCGCACTGATGACTTATTCAGTGTGTTTTGTATCTGCCGTCTCGCTGTTAATGAGACTTTAACTGTTATTATAGTGTATTATGATGGGTGATAAACATGATGAATCAGGGAATGCGGCTGTATTTCGGATCTCTCCTTCTGTTCAGTGTTTCAGTGTAAACTCTGAGTGCTGACGTTTCAGCTGGAACTTCAGAATGTTTTGCTTACACCACAGCAAAGCTCAGATTGCAAACGCTGGTAAATATTATTGTAGAAAGTTTGTGCTCAGCACTGAAAACTTTGGCTCAGACAAGGAAAGAGACTTCTTTCGAGATTCAACTTATTAAATTGCTTGAGAATCATACAGATTATTTATTTGTATCTATAAAAAAACTATTTTATTAATCATAAAATAAAATATTATTAAAATAGTAATTAGGTATTTTCTAATGTTAATCAAATACATAAAAATATTACTACAATTTCATATCTACACTACCTGACAAAAGTCTTGTGGCCTATCCAATTTTTAGCAACAGCTAATAACAACTTGACTTCTAGTTGATAATTTGGTATCAGAAGTGGCTCATATGAAAGAAAAAAGCCTCTAGATTACACTTATTTTACCACAATAAAATATGATCATGCCTTGATTTTTAACTATTTCATTAGGACAGTAAGGTCTGACTTTGCTTAGACAAAAGTCTTGTCATTTAACAGAAATAATGTCCAGTATAGAATATAAAGTCCTGCTGCCGTGGAAACAGAATGACATTCTTTATGCAGACACATCATACTACCTCCCAATATGACACTGTCACTTTATCACAATTATTATTATCATGTTTACAAGTCTTTTTGCACTATACTGTTCTTTATCTGCACAACTCTGGTTTACTTTGCACTCATTTGCTATATGCCCTTAATGTCACTGTATTGTTTACAATTTTATTACCTATGTATATTTTTTAGACCACATTTTATGTATAATGTATATACTGTAAATTTTCTTTTTCTTAAACTCTACTATTTTTTATATATATTTTTTTTATATTAATGTTAAGCTCCTTGGGTCTGAGAGTAACGCAATTTCGACTCTCTATATGTCTTGTACATGTGGCTGAATTGACAATAAAGCTGACTTTGACTTTGACTTTGATTAATATTGTGTCTGACTCCATCATGAGCTTGGAGGACTGCATCCATACATCTCTGACATGACTCAAATCACTGATTAATAAAGTCATCTGGAATGGCAAAGAAAGCGTTCCTGCAGGACTCCCAGAGCTCATCAAGATTCTTTGGATTCATCTTTAATGCCTCCTCCATCTTACTCCAGACATGCTCAATAATGTTCATGTCTGGTGACTGGGCTGGCCAATCCTGGAGCAGCTTGACCTTCTTTGCTTTCAGGATCTTTGATGTGGAGGCTGAAGTATGAGATGAGTGCTATCCTGCTGGAGAATTTGCCCTCTCCTGTGGTTTGTAATGTAATGGGCAGCACAAATGTCTTGATACCTCAGGCTGTTGATGTTGCCATCCACTCTGCAGATCTCTCGCACGCCCCCATACTGAATGTAACCCCAAACCATTATGTTTCCTTTACCAAACTTGAGAGTATTGGGTCCATGTGGATTCCAGTAGGTCTTCTGCAGTATTTGTGATGTTTGGGATGCAGCTCAACAGATCATTCATATAAACCTTCTGCCACTTTTCCAAATGATCAACTAGAAATCAAGTTATTATTTGTCTCACAACTGAGATAGACGACAAGACTTTTGTCAGGGTGTGTAACTGTTTTCAAAATATTTTTAAATCATTTGCTAAATCATTGATTGACATACAATAATAAAATGTGTATACATTATGTTTTTGTAAGTGGCTAAGGCAAAATAAAAAAATAAATAAAGAAAGAAAGAAATTCTTAACATTAAGTTTTTTTAAATAATCTACAATAACATTGACTGAAATAGTTGAAAATTGTGCCAAGAAAATATCCCCCACACCATTACACCATCACCGCCAGCCTAAACCGTTGATACAAGGCAGGATGGATTTATGCTTTCTTGATTTCATACTATTCGAATGTGGCAGCAGAAATGGAGACTCATCAGACCAGGCGACGTTTATCCAATCTTCTGTTGTCCAATTTTGCTGAGCCTGTGTGAATTGTAGCCTCAGTTTCCTGTTCTTAGCTGACAGGAGTGGCACCCGGTGTGGTCTTCTGCTGCTGTAGCCCATCCGCCTCAATGTTAGACATGTTGTGTGTTCAGAAATGCTCTTATGCAAACCTAGGTTGTTACGAGTGCTTATTTGAGTTACTGTTGCCTTTCTATAAACTGGAACCAGACTGGCCATTCTCCTCTGACCTATGGTATCAAGAAGGCATTTGTGCCCACAGAACTGCCAATCACTGGATATTTCTTCTTTTCAGACCATTCTCTGTAAACCCTAGAGATGGTTGTGCGTGAAAATCCCAGTAGATCAGCAGTTTCTGAAATACTCAGACCGGCCCGTCTGGCACCAACAACCATGCCACATTCAAAGTCATTTAAATAACCTTTCTTGCTCATTCTGATGCTCGGTTTGAACTGCAGCAGATCATCTTGACCATGTCTACATGCCTAAACGCTTTGGGTTGCTGCCATGTGATTGGCTGATTAGAAATTTGCGCTAACAAGCAGCTGGTCAGGTGTACCTACTAAAGTGGCCGATGAGTGTATATCATAACATAATTTCAACATATTAAAAACATTACCTAAATGTTAAATACTTTTTAATTGTTGCCAAGACACTAAACAAACATATTAGTTACAAAAATAAATAATGTAAAAAATAATAATAATAATAATAAAAAAAAAATACATAAATAAATATATCATTCATACATATACATTCATACATATATACATATATTTATTCATTCAATCATTTTCTTGTCGGCTTAGTCCCTTTATTAATCCGGGGTCGCCACAGCGGAATGAACAGGCAACTTATCCAGCAAGTTTTTTACGCAGCGGATGCCTTTCCCGTCACAACCCATCTCTGGAAAATATCCACACACACACACACTTACACACTAGGGACAATTTAGCCTACCCAATTCACCTGTACCGCATGTCTTTGGACTGTGGGGGAAACCGGAGCATCCGGAGGAAACCCACGCAAAGGCAGGGAGAACATGCAAACTCCACACAGAAAAGCCAACTGAGCAGAGGTTCGAACCAGTGACCCAGCGACCTTCTTGATATGAGGCAACAGCACTACCTACTGCGCCACTGCCTCGCCCCTATATATATATATATATATAACAGCATCTCAGCAAAGTAAAAAAGGAATCTAGGAATGTAATATTGTGTAAGAATTAATCTGTAAAGTCTGAAAAGAAATCACAGAGCCACATTTTTGTCTTTCCATGTTTGCAATATTATGCAGATTTTGGTTGTTTTTCTCGTTCCCCCATTTGTACTCAGACACGATCGTTGCTTTATTTCCATGCATGTGATTCTTCCTTCCTAAATCCTCTCCGGGGCTGGAGGTCTCCGAGAGCGTCAGTCATTATAAAAACATGAAGGTGAGCAATAACACTATAAGCCATTACCCAAGCAGAGCCGGCATGTTCTCCCATATTTCATACATTTCTCATTAAAGCTCAGAGCTGCACGGCTCTCGGCACACAGATCATAAAAAGAGATACAGAAGCTGATCGGAGTGTTGTTCAAGTGTTGCAAAAAGACACGTGAGTTTTAGAGAAATGCACATCTGCACTTTTTTAATGCTGCTTTTGTAAGCTGTTATTTTCCACTAAATGCAGGTTAACTGGTTGGGGTGATCCACTAACTGGTATACTGCCTACTTACGGTCTGCACACAGCTGGAGTTTAGACCCTTCTTTAGGGATAGTTCACACAAAAATGAAAATAATGTCTTATTTTGGTCGAATTCCTGCATACTCTTTCTTCTGTGAAACCTAAAATTACATGATGGGACTCAGAGATTCCCAAATGCTTTTGTTTTTACTTGGCTGAAGCATTGTGAGCCGAGATATATAGTGGTACAGTCTTCTGTGTATCAAAAATAGCAATTGTTGGCATATTTATAACAGGAACCAATTGATGACTTTGAAATACCCTATCAGATCCAGATGATTCAGTAATGAGAACAAATCTCCAGGTTATGATTCTCTAGTTTAAATGTTTCTGTCAGCATTTTTAGTTAGTGATTCACTGATTCAAATGATCCAGTTAGAGGGAGTTTTTAGCTAATGATTCAGTGATTCAAACAATCCAGTAAGAGTTTTTTTAGGTATTGATTCACAGATTTAAATGATCCGTTCAGAGTGTTTTTAGTTAATGATTCACTGATTTAAATGATCCATCCAGAGTGTTTTAGTGAATGATACAGTGATTCAAATGATCCAGTTAGAGTGAGTTTCTGGTTAATGATTCACTGATTCAAACGATCCAGTCAGGGTGTTTTTAGTTATTGATTCACTGATTCAAACGATCTAGTCAGGGTGGTTTTAGTTAATGATTCACTGATTTAAACGATCCTGTCAGAGTCTTTTTTTGTTAATGATTAACAGATTCAAATGATCAAGTAAGAGTGAGTTTTTAAGCAATGATTCACTCATTCAACTGATCTGGTCAGAGTGAGCTTTTAGTTAATGATTCACTAATTCAACTGATTTGGTTAGAGTGAGCTTTTAGTTAAGGATTCACTGATTCAAATGATCCGGTCAGAGGGAGTTTATAGTTAATGATTCACTAAATCATATGATCCAATCAAGGTAAGTTTTAGTTAATGATTCACTGATTAAAATGATCCGGTCAGAGTGAGTTTACAGTTAATGATTCACTGATTAAAATGATCCGGTCAGAGTGAGTTTTTAGTTAATGATTCACTGATTTAAATGATCAATTTAGAGTGAGTTTTTAGTTAATGATTCACTGATTCAAATGATCCAGTCAGAGTGAGTTTATAGTTAATGATTCACAGATTCAAATGATCAAGTAAGAGTGAGTTTTTAAGCAATGATTCAGTCATTCAACTGATCTGGTCAGAGTGAGCTTTTGGTTAATGATTCACTGATTCAACTGATTTGGTTAGAGTGAGCTTTTAGTTAAGGATTCGCTGATTCAAATGATCCGGTCAGAGGGAGTTTATAGTTAATGATTCACCAAATCATATGATCCAATCAAGGTAAGTTTTAGTTAATGATTCACTGATTAAAATGATCCGGTCAGAGTGAGTTCATAGTTAATGGTTCAAGGATTAAAATGATCCGGTCAGAGTGAGTTTATAGTTAATTGTTCACTGATTAAAATGATCCGGTCAGAGTGAGTTTATAGGTAATGATTCACTGATTTAAATGATCCATTTAGAGTGAGTTTTTAGTTAATGATTCACTGATGCAAATGATCCAATCTGAGTGAGTTTATAGTTAATGATTCACTGATTCAAATGATCAGCTCAGAGTGAGTTTATGTTTAATGATTCACTGATTCAAATGATCCACTCAGAGTGAGTTAATAGTTAATGATTCACTGATTCAAATGATCCGCTCAGAGTGAGTTTACAGTTAATGATTCACTGATTCAAATGATCCGCTCAGAGTGAGTTTATATTTAATGATTCACTGATTTAAATGATCCGGTAAGAGTGAGTTTTTAGTTAATGATTCACTGATTCAAATGATCCAGTCAGAGTGAGTTTATAGTTAATGATTCACTGATTCAAATGATCCAGTCAGAGTGAGTTTATAGTTAATGCTTCACTGATTCAAATGATCCAGTCAGAGTGAGTTTGTAGTTAATGCTTCACTGATTCAAATGATCAAGTAAGAGTGAGTTTTTAGTTTATAATTCCCTGATTTAAATGATCCGCTCAGAGTGAGTTTATAGTTAATGATTCACTGATTCAAATGATCCGCTCAGAGTGAGTTTACAGTTAATGATTCACTGATTCAAATGATCCGCTCAGAGTGAGTTTATATTTAATGATTCACTGATTTAAATGATCCGGTAAGAGTGAGTTTTTAGTTAATGATTCACTGATTCAAATAATCCAGTCAGAGTGAGTTTTTAGTTAATGATTCACTGATTCAAATGATCCAGTCAGTGTGAGTTTATAGTTAATGCTTCACTGATTCAAATGGTCCGCTCAGAGTGAGTTTTTAGTTAATAATTCCCTGATTTAAATGATCCGTTCAGAGTTTTTATCTAATGATTCACTGATTTAATTTATACAGTCCGAGCCAGTTTCCAGTTAACAAATCATTGTGATTTTTAACAGTGGTGATTAGGACAGGTCTTTTACGACAGAACACACACTCTCCTTTTAATAAAGGCTAATCCAGTCTAGTTTTGCTAGTGTGATCACACACTCCAGCTCTCCGCCGTCAGTTCCTCTGGCCTCAGTTCAGTTGTGGCCATAAATAAAGATGCATCTGAAGGAAAACCCTCTTCCTCCGAGGGCTGCTGTTTAGCGTGGGTCGGGGCGTCCCTTGGGTACACTTGGCATTTTCATCCATCCTCACACACTCACACACACACACACACATACACACACACACACACACACACACACACACACACACACACACACACACACACACACACACACACACACACACACACACACACACACACACACACACACACACACACACTGTTTACAACCTTGAAATCCAAAAAGCCCTTTCAAGTGCAAATGAATGCTCCTTTCCATCAGATAAGAGTGACGTGAACAGATTTGCTGATTTCCATTTCAAAGCAGCAAAGTTTGTCCAGATAAACAGCTCCCCGGCGTGATCGGCCACTTTACAAATCACCTCCGAAGGCCAGATAAATGTCCACAGCTGAGAAATGGACACGACTGGAGGGAACAACTCTCGGAGGACAAAGTGTTTGAGTGGTTTAACAGAAGGCGTCGCTTACATTGCACTGTAAAAAAAGCATGTGTAAATGAACAGTTTTCCCTATTTTGTGGTTCATGTTTTTATTTCAACCCAAGCTCATTCTGAAAACGTAGCCCCACGGACATTTCTGGAAACCGTGATTTACGTGGCCGAAGGTACGTATGACTGCATTTAGTTTTTTCAAGCGAACGCTACAAGACGGTGTGACACCGCTCATCCTCGCGCTCGCAGGCTGAAGGCTCACTTCCGTGTGGAGGGCTTTCCCGCCGCAACCAGTTTGTCTGGTTAGCTTGTTGTGTTACGTCCACGTAGCAGAGGCCCAGAGGGGAGCCGGCGGTGGCGACGACCGAGTTCGAGTTCAGGAAAGAGTGGTTTCAGATATCTGGTGAGACAAAAAACAGAATCCAAAAAACATAGCAAACGAGTTCATGAGAATGCGGTGAAATCCGAAAAGGCTGTCAAAATCAGACAAGGGCTTTTCTTTTTCTGGACGGCTTTTGTAAATTGTCGCTTGGGTTTAGGGAAGAAGGAGGAGGAGGAGGGTGGCTGGGTCAACCAATTGGCCGGCTGCCCAGTCAATCATTCAGTCAGTCAGTCGGATAGACGGTCGTTCGACCGCGGCCTCCGGCGGCCTTTACGCGAGAACAGCGCTGGCGTGAACGATGCGCTTGCTTGCGAGAGGCATTCGAGACGCAAAAAAGCATGCACAGCGGCCTCTCGCGGATTCGCAAAAACAAAAACTGCACAAATACGTACCTCTCGGGACGTATTTCGTGGTCTCCAGAAACGACCGCGGGGCTACGTTTCCAGAATGAGCCTGGGTTGTTTTATTTAGCATTTTTCCTCATTTATTTCTGCTTTTGAATCGCATTATGGGACCTCAATCTTATTCCAACGACTTTTAACCTTGAAAAGTGACTTTTATTAATGCTTTTATTTGTTTAAAGTAAATTATTGTAAAGCTTGGTGTTGTATATTACACTACAAAACCCTTGTAATAAACTGCCAGTACATTTTCTGTTATTTTACAGACTTTTTCCTCTATATATTATTTCATATTATTTCAAACTACTAAAACGATTGCTTCAGCATGCACAAATGGAAAATCTACTTTAGCGTATACGAACTGAGAGACATTTAAAAGTGCATTGAGTTCACGATTGCTTCAGCATGCACAAATGGAAAATCTACTTTAGCGTATACGAACTGAGAGACATTTAAAAGTGCATTGAGTTCACGATTGCTTCAGCATGCACAAATGGAAAATCTACTATGTTAAGAAGTGTAAAACTAAGGAAATAAGTTTGTTAATGTGTGATGATTTTGGCCTTGAAATATTATTATTTGTTTGTGGGTATCTTGATTAAATATTGATTTTTGAATATTAAGAAGTGATTTAATTGATTTATATCTTTATGGTTGGTTCATTGGTTTGATTGTTTTGTAAAAGGCAATTAAAAGATATTGTGCCTGGCTGGAAATTTAAGAGCGTACTCATACTATGCTATCCGAACCGTGCCCAGGCCCGTTTCCCGGATCGTTTGAGAAGTGTGAATGCTCTGAATCAGGCTCAGGCATGGTTCACTTGGCCGGTTGGAAGAACATGGTATGCTTGTGTGTGAGTGCAAAATGCGCCAAGGCCCGAAACTGAAAGCGAGACTTGACTTTTACGGGACTGTTTCACATGGATTTATTAATCAATCTTACTGTTCAGTGAACGCAAACTGTCGTAGTTTATTAAAGATGCAATCCCCTCACTGCACGACAGCTGCACCTTCAGCAAACCTCCTAATTCCTGCAGCACGAGGACTTTATAATTGTTTATGAGCGTCAAAAGTGGCTGATCTGTTTGGCTAAATATCTGCATATCTGTCACTGCATCCCAAACGACTAAATTATATAACTGAAGAAATGTCCACTGTGCTGAGCGAGAGCGCTTACTGAACAGCGCAGCATCGATGACGTAAGCGTGCCCAGGGCCAAATGTAATGTGATTGCGGGCCGACGGGGAAGACGGGAGGGGGGACAAGCGTGCTTTGGCTCGGGTTAAGTCAACTGTACATAGTGTGAGTACGCCCTAAGTTTGTTTAGTTTATGATGAGTTTAACTAAAATATGCTGACGTTAAAGCTAGTTTGCTTTGTTGTTTTTGTTTTCTCCATTATGAATATATTGATTGTTTGTTTGATTGAACGTTTGATTTTGGTTTACTTGATTGAATCATGTCTTTGTTGAAACTTATTTTTTTATTTAATTGATTTATTTAAGAAACTGTAGTGGGGTTTTTTTGAACCCCTGTCGCCCAACCCACTTTATTATTCAAATACCGCTACAAATAAAAGAGACTTTGTTAAGCTGTACAATACCTGACAAAAGACTTGTTTTTGATCCCAGATGTAAGAGTAACAAATAATAACTCTTCTAGAGAGATCTGCAGAGTGGATGATCAACATCAACAGCCTGAAGTATCAAGACATTTGTGCTGCCCATTACATTACAAACCACAGGAGAGGGCACATTTTTATTTTTTATTTATTTATAGTTTTTTAAACAGGAAAAGATTAAACGATAACCGGGCCTGACTCAGCATGAATGCTGTTTTTCAGCTCTGCAGAACATAAAAACAGACAGACATCTCATCCATCAACACAGTACAAACAATCACCAAACATAAAAATTAGAGAAAAGCTGGCTACTATCTCAGTGGCTACAGCGATAGTTGACCATCAGATGACGAGCATGTTCATTCATTCATTTTGTCAGCTTAGTCCCTTTATTAATTCGGGGTCACCACAGCGGAATGAACCGCCAACTTATCCAGCAAGTTTTTTTTTTTTTTTTTACGCAGCAGATGCCCTTCCAGCCACAACCCATCTCTGGATAAAACATCCACACACACATTCACACACACACACACTCATACACTACGGACAATTTATCCTACCCAATTCACCTGTACCGCATGTCTTTGGACTGTGGAGGAAACCAGAGCACTCGGAGGAAACCCACGTGAAGGCAGGGAGAACATGCAAACTCCACACAGAAACACCAACTGAGCCAAGGTTCGAACCAGCGACCCACGACCTTCTTGCTGTGAGGCGAAAGCACTACCTACTGCGCCACTGCCTCGCTTGACGAGCATGTGACTTTTGAAAAGTCTCAGTGTTGGTATTGTTTTTAGATGTTGTGGGATCCCATTCCAGGCTTTTATGAATAAATAAAAGAAAGATCTTTGACCATAACAGTTTTTACAAGCCGGTAATGGCAAACATCCATTTGTTACAGATCTGGTGGAACGATCAGTCCTTGTGTTAAGTTTTGGTACCAAAGCACAAGGGGCTGCTGACGTAGCGCTACTTAAAATTTTATAGTACAGTTTAATCCCTGTGTTCATAATGTAGTTTTGAAATGTTAAAGCATTAGAAAGTGCATACTTCAGCCTTCAGAATCAGTTCCT
This sequence comes from Danio rerio, assembly GCF_052040795.2. Classification (NCBI taxonomy): domain Eukaryota; kingdom Metazoa; phylum Chordata; class Actinopteri; order Cypriniformes; family Danionidae; genus Danio; species Danio rerio. Next base: position 6,743,218 of record NC_141025.1, on the reverse strand, counting down.
GAAAGCAAAGAAGGTCAAGGTGCTCCAGGATTGGCCAGCCCAGTCACCAGACATGAACATTATTAAGCATGTTTGGGGTAAGACGGAGGAGGCACTGAAGAAGTATCCAAAGAATCTTGATGAACTCTGGGAGTCCTGCAAGAACGCTTTCTTTGCCATTCCAGATGACTTTATTAATAAGTGATTTGAGTCATTGCAGAGATGTATGGATGCAGTCCTCCAAGCTCATGATGGAGTCAGACTCAATATTCATTCTGTTTCCACTGCAGCAGGACTTTATATTCTATACTGGACATTATTTCTGTTGAATGACAAGACTTTTGTCTGAGCAAAGTCAGACCCAGCCTTATCTCACGAGAAAACGTAAGTATTTTACGTTTTGCCAGTTTAATGGCTATTTCGTACAAGTTCAGACGTACGAAATTATGCGATTTTTAAAATGAAGGCGTGGCATCTAACCCCACCCCTAAACCCAACCGTCATTGGGGGATGAGCAAATCGTACTAAATTGTACTAATTAAATCGTACGAATTCATACGAATTAGCCACTAAATCAAAAAGTTACGAATTGCCGTGAGATTGTGTTGTTCAGAGCTTACTGTCCTAATGAAATAGTTAAAAATCAAGGCATGATAATATTTTATTGTGGTAAAATAAACGTAATCTAGAGACCTTTACCTTTCATATAAGCAACTTCTGATACCAAATGGTCAACTAGAAGTAGAGTTATTATTAGCTGTTTCTAAAAATTGTATAGGCGACATAGCTTTTGTCAGGTAGTATAGAGTTGAATTTTCAACATCAAAAGTTGACAGAGCACAGATCAACATTACATAATGCAATTCACAAACGTAAATAAACTTGCGAATACGAAATACAGAAAGTGTTAATTAGCAGATCTTTTTTTGCAGTGTGCTTTAGTGGATCAAACACAACTCTCAGCATCAGCAGAAAACTGCGTAAATCTTGTCTGCAGGGCACTTGTTCTGAATTCAGGCTGTGTTGTTAATACAATCATAAATCTACAGATAAACGTGAGCGCTTGCTGCTCTGTTTACAGATTAGCATGGGAGATTAGTGGCTAATCAGACATTGTGGCTGTAACTCTTGCATGTAAACAATGCATTCGTGCCAGGGAACCAAAAACAATGCAACATACAGCTTTTGTTTGGCTCTGTTTATTGCATGCGTTTGTATTATTTTGGAAATGCATGCCTTTATTTTGCGCTGAGAATGTGTCCTGCTGAGAATAAAATGTCTAGTTAGATGTATTAAACGCAGAAAATGTGCATAAGTCAGTTTTAGGTTCTGATAATGTTTCCTTTAGGTGGCTCAGTGGGTAGCGCTGTCGCCTCACAGAGAGAAGGTCGCTGGTTTGAGCCTCGGATGGGTCAATTGGCGTTTCTGTGTGGAGTTTGCATGTTCTCCCCGTGTTCGTGTGGGTTTCCTCCAGGTGCTCGGGTTTCCCCCACAGTCCAAACACATGCGCTATAGGTGCATTGGGTAAGCTAAATTGTATGTAATGTATGTGTGAATGAGAGTGTATGGGTGTTTTCCAGTGATGGGTTGCAGCTGGAAGGGCATCCGCTGCGTAAAACATTTGCTGGATAAGTTGGCTGTTCAATCCGCTGTGGTGACCCCTAAAACCTAGTGCATTTTAAAATGTGTTTCCCTTTTTGTTTTTGCTTTATCCGTCAAGATAATAATCATTTTACGTTTTAATCTATTATGGCCTTTGGTTTTTATGTAGACTAAGAATCCTGTTGAAAGTCATTTTACATGCACAAGTGTGCGTTTCCCGCCACAACACCTGTTGCACATTGCATGAGCGGCGCGTGAGCAGCGCCTTTTTTCCGGCATGCATGTTCTTAATCGGGATTTATACCGAGGGTGGGAACACGAGCAGCGCATCAGTGTCAGGCTGCTCTCACCTGCTTCTCCTGCCACAGACTAGCTATTGTGCGATTAAAATTGGGATACTTGCTGAAAGTTAAAAATCCGATTGTTAGTGAACAATATAGTGAAATTTAGACTTTAAATTCCCTTGCTATTATTCTACTTATATATATATATATATATATATATATATATATATATATATATATATATATATATATATATATATATATATATATATATATATATGTATATATATATATATGTATATATATATTTATTTATTTATTTATTTTTTTTTGGATTTGTTTCAACTTTTTGGAGCAGTACAGAGGTGGATGTCACTTTTTGTTTGATACATTTATTTTTCTCCTGTTTCTGGTAGAGAGGGAGCAAGGTAGGGTCTTTGTTTTTCTTTTTAATGTTATTCTGAGAGTTTAGAAAGTTGCTTCCTTAATCAGTTGGAGATTTTGATTATTGTTTTGGCATTGTACCCTCCTGAGTATTTTTGAAACCCACCAGTACCCTTGGTCACTTATTGTTTGTTCATCTGTAAATAAATAAGTACTTTTTTTTTTTTTTTGGACATTGTATTTGGTGGATTTGGTTATTGTTGGAGTGCTGGGACAAGAGAAGGGTGATGATTGTTGGCTGCCTTGCCCTTTAGTTTTTTTTTTTTTTTTAAATATTATTATTATTTAGTTAGCCTATATTATTTTCTATTATCAAAATTGGCCTCTAATTAAATTTAAATTCCCTTTTTGTAATTTTGTTGCATGTTTCCCTGACCCTAGATAGGAGAGGCATGTAACAACACACATTCATAGACTATGGCCAAATTAGTTTATTCAATTCCCCTATAGGGCGACGCAGTGTCGCCTCATAGCAAGAAGGTTGCTGGTTCGAGCCTCGGCTGGTCAGTTGGCATTTCTGTGTGGAGTTTGCATGTTCTCCCTGCATTTGCGTGGGTTTCCTCCGGGTGCTCTGGTTTCCCCCACAGTCCAAAGACATGCGGTACAGGTGAATTGGGTAAGCTATAATTGTCAGTAGTGTATGAGTGTGAATGAGTGTGTATGGATGTTTTCCAGAGATGGGTTGCGGCTGGAAGGGCGTCCGCTGAGTAAAAAACTGGATAAGTTGGCGGTTCATTCCGCTGTGCCGACCTCAGATTAATAAAGGGACTAAGCCGAAAAGAAAATGAATGAATGAATGAATGAATGAATTCCCCTATAGAGTATGTGTTTGGGCTGTGGGGTTAACTGGAGCACCCTGAGGAAACCTACATCAGCATGAGGAGAACATGCAAACTCCACACAGAAACACCAACTGGCTCAAAACAGCGACCTTCTAACTGTGAGGCAACAGTGCTAACCACTGAGCCACCATGTCGCCTGGCACAGATAATACTTAAAATTATTAATATTCTTAACCATAGAATCAGCCTATCAGATAACGATGTCTTACACAGGAATAAATTACATTTCACAATTCATATTTACATATATATATTAAATTAGGTATTATTCTGAACACTGCAGTTTTTAATGTATTTTTGATCAAATACGTTCAGCCTTGGTAAGCTGAAATAATATCACATTGTATTGCATTTGCAGATTCAGCCACATGTGAACATTATACATATAAGTCACTTAAGCCATATGCACACTCATCAAATTCAAAGGACATTTTCCATATCTGCTCAACACATATTGTAGCCGCAGCTTGTTTATGTTGGATTTAGCAGGACTTGCACAAAGGCTCAGTGCAGATATCAGTTCTGCTATCAGATGCACAGGTAGTAGTGGATTATGGTGTGTACACATCTCTTGTATTTTATCAGGTGTGATTTAGCTCAAAACCAAAGAGTAATGCAAGTTCTGCTGGAGACAAATATTAACTCTTGTCTCTTGTCAAGTTTTTTTCTCTCCTAACTGAAGAGAAATAAAAGTAGATGAGAGTTCAGACTTTTACTGAACGTATTTAAAGTCAATGTGGATAGCAGTTTTGTTTGGTGTATCTTTATTTTTTTTTCTTTCTTTATTTTTATTTTTTTTGGGTACACTTTATACATTAAGGTTTCAAAAATCAAAAATAACTGTACAGCATTTATGAATCATGTTAGTAACCTAACATTAACTAGAAGAACCTTATTGTAAAATGTTTCTTTATTTTTCCCCCAATTTATGTTTAATGGAGAGATTTTATTCAACACATTTCTAAACATAATAGTTTTAATAACTCATTTTTCATAACTGATTTATTTTATCTTTGCCATGATGACAGTAAATAATATTTGACTAGATATTCTTCAAGACACTTCTATGCAGCTTAAAGTGACATTTAAATGCTTAGTTGGGTTAATTAGGTTAACTAGGTAGGTTAGGGAAATTAGGCACGTATTGTATAACTGTGGTTTGCTCTGTAGACTATCGAGAAAAAAATATCTAGCTTAAAGGGGCTAATAATTTTGATCTTAAAATAGTTTTTTAAAAATTAAAAACTGCTTTTATTCTAGCCAAATTAAAATAAATAAGACTTTCTCTAGAAGAAAAAATAGTATCAGACATACTGTGAAAATTTCCTTGCTCTGTTAAACATCATTTGGGAAATATTTGAAAGTCAAAGGGGGGCTAATAATTCTGACTTCAATATATATATATATATATATATATATATATATATATATATATATATATATATATATATATATATATATATATATAACATTAACAAAAATCAATACATTTTATAATAAATGTACTATTCACTATTGGATTATGTTAGTAATATTATATATTTATTTTATTTTATGAAAAATATAATTGCTCAAGATTTAGTTTTAGAAGGATTTAGTTTGAGAAGAATATGACATTTTTGTAGACTATCGAGCTATAAAGTGTTTTTTTATAACTGTAAAACTGTTTTTGTTAGTGCTGCATTAAATTGGAAAAAAAATATGTTGCAATATTTTTATTTTCTGCAATTTATATTTCGATATTTCACCAAACAACATGAATAGCTCTATTTTGAAATAATTTAAACATTAATATTGAATAAAATAATCAAATGTGCATTAAAGTTGTATAGTCTTCATCGTATACATAATTAAATAAAATAAATTTTTTGTAAAGTTTTGTTAAATTATTGCTACAAAATGCAATAATTAATTAAATCAAATGCTTTAAACTCACTTTAACTGCTTACACACTCACAAGCCTTAAAAACACACGCAACTGATCAACTTTTTTTATGGTTAAACTCAAATGAAAGGAAACTGGTTCGAGTCCTGGCTGGGTCAGTTGGCATTTCTGTGTGCAGTTTGCATGTTCTCCCCGTGCTGGCGTGGGATTCCTCCGGGTGCTCCGGTTTCCCCCACAGTTCAAACACATGTGCTATAGGTGAATTGGATGAATTAAATTGGCCATAGTAGTGTATGCGTGTGTGTGTGTGTGTACGTGTTTTTGTGACAAATCAGGACACAAATCTGTATAATGACATGGGTATGACACAGGAATTACAAAATATGAGGACATTGGTGACGTCCTTATTTCTCAAAATGCTTATAATTCCTACAGAATGAGTTTAATCAGAGAGTAAAGCTGCACACAGTCTCCTGTGATGGTTGGGTTTAGGGTTGGGGTGGAGTGAGGGCAATACAATATACAGTTTGGACAGTATAAAATGAATGGAAACTTATGTAATGTCCCCAATTTTCACAAAAACAAAAGTGTGTGTGAGTGTGTATGAGTGTTTTCCAGTAATAGGTTGTAGTTGGAAGGGCATCTGCTGTGTAAAACATATTCCAGAGTGGTTCATTCTGCTGTGGTGACCCCTAATAAATAAGAGTCTAAGTCAAAGAAAAATGAATGAATGAATTAAACTGAAATTACTCCAAAACAGTATCTGGTCAATTATATTCCTGACTCCACATTACAGATCCTGCGATGTAAATATTGTCCATTGACACATAGCGATATCAATGGTAAAACAATATATTGTGCAGCCCTAATTTTTATTTATTTATTGATTTTTTTATTTTTTGAAGAAATGTGTTGATACTAGCGGTGTCATGATTTAGATTTTTAATCGAAATCAATCAAAATTTATGCTCAATTTCGATTATCGAATCAAAAAATAGAATCGTCAATGCTGCCACGCCCCCATGTCACGTCAGCTTGGCTTGCCAAGTGGGAAAAAAACCGGCTTGTTGAAGTGCTTGTTAAACGGCAGAAGCAGGAGACCCGTCGACAGAACTTAAAACCTCTCCTCTTTCAATGAAGTCACTGGTGTGTAAGCATTTTGGATTTCCAGTGAGTTATGTTGACAACGTTTGTGTTGTCGACAAAAAAAAAAAAAAACACAGTTTTGCAAGCTCTGCTATGTACGTATTACGTACGGTTCGTCCGATAGACAACACCGGCATCGTGATACTCCGCCAGCCCCCGTTGCAAATCCGCTCGCGAAAAGTACACACTCAGGCCCTGTTTACACTGTCTTTGTTTTTAAATGGCATTTTAGAACGACAACGATTTGACATCCACAGTGGCGTGTAGCATTTCTGAGCAGCCCTCCTTCCTCTCTACCTCTGAAAATGCACATCACGTGACCACATAAGCAAAGACCACCCGTGTTAAAAGCGCGCGCCAGACCACTAGCTTTTTCTTGCTTTCTTGCTTGCATTTTTCTCTTTTGCTGTTTGTCGCTTGTTTGTATTTACCGCGTGCGTTTAGAAATTACCCCGTCTGACTGTGTTTTGTTGTTGCTTGTTTCTGTGTGCACGTTATCCGTCCGTTTATTCGTACATTGTTCTTAGTTTATCGTTGTTTACGAGGCTTGGATGAAGCGGACAGGTAAGAAGGTCACGTGACATACATTTCGCAACACATAGGACTACTCTGCTGTCTAGTACACTAGGTTAGGGGCGAGCGCCACTCCTTGTACTTTTTGGATAGATAGATAGACTAGATAGTTAGGACTCGGAAGATCTTCGTGTGTTAATTATACTGTTTTTCTCATAGTTAGTTAGCTAGATGCTTCTGGGAAGTTAGATTTAGTTTGGGTTTTGTTCTTTTCATTTTTTTAGCGCCGCCCGCGTCCCTTCTGCCAGCTCTCTTGTTTTTCCCGTCTTTATTTGTTTCAGTGTTGTACATATTGTAAATAGTATATTTTTTCTTTACTTACTTTTTCTTTATTTTTGATTAATTCGTTGTTGTTGTTGTTCACTTTGGGATTGTAAATAAAAACACACATATTTTGGCATTACTTTGGTTGTCTTTCCACTCATTCACTGTTTATATAAATATATTTTAATTAAATAAATGTCAAACCCCACAACCCTAGACTAACATCAGGGGTTTGTAACACAGACACAGACGCACACACAGCCATGCGCTCGAGACAGCAGGTCCAGGCAGTCAGAGGACTGCTTCAATCTTTCACTCACTTGTACTTTGTCATTTTAGCGAACACCTCAGATACTGTTGGCTGGTTCCTGTTGGTTGTGCGTCTTTTTTACCGACGCCATTATAACAATACAGATCACTGCCTATTCACGAGTCCCGCAGAAAAAAGTGATTGACAGGTGGTAATTATGTGTGTATCTTGCCTTTATTCATTTACTGTATGATTTGTTTATGGGTAAAACAAAGACCATGCAGGTCAGGTAGTTTAAACGGTAGGCTACAAATAATGAATTGGTCATTATTTAATTATTCATAATCGAAAATCGAATCGTGCCTTTAGAATCGAAAATGTAATCGAATCGAGGATTTGGAGGATCGTGACACCCTTAGTTGATACTGATATACTTGCCTTCAATATTCCGCCGAATGTGAGCTCAGTTAGAGACAGTACTGACAGTTCTTCTGATATCTATATGTATACTCAAACCGTAGCTCCTGTCATGATGTAAAGTGTGATTTTGTGCATTGCCGTTGTCAATATCTCCACTGACGCAGCTGTTATCTGTGTTTTCGAAACCGTAATTACTCTGTTCAATCTCTCAGTGTGTCTGACAGTTTCACTCCAGCCTTCTAGAAAGTAGAGCCAGATCAGATCCGCACTCTTCATTATCTCTTCATCATCCTCCATTCACTGCTTACTTCAGCTGGATTGACTCATTGGCTTACATGTGGTCAGAACGGCTTACATTTATTCATTTAGCAGACACTTAGCAGAATTACAAGTGAGCTCCTAAGATCATCGGAGAGGAGCAGTATATACAGCTCTAGTCAGAATTATTAGGCCCCCTGTATATTTTTGTTTAATGGAATGAAGATGCTTTTAAACACATTTCTAAACATAATAGCTTTAATAACTCATTTCTAATAACTGATTTATTTTATCTTTGCCATGATGATAGTATAATATTTGACTAGATATTTTTCAAGACACTAGTATTTAGCTTAAAGTGACATATAACCCTCTTAAGGCAGGCGTTGCTGATTTGCAACCGTTAAAAATTAACTACCTTATTACTCCAGATACATATTTTATGAGTTTTTTTTTTACTCAGAAGTACCACTGCAGGACTTGGTTGTCCATTAGCAACAAACAGTTTCCCCACTTGCTCACCAGATGACACACACACACACAAAAAAAAGTTTCTTGGAGTACCACATGACAAAGTGACTTGGAAACATGACCTACTCAATGAGGTTTTGAGATATTGGATTTGGATCCCATATTGTTTTTGTTGTTGTTCTGCCACTGAAAATCAATGTGTTACATTGTTTGAAAAGTTGTATATAAAAAGTTATTGTTCATATCATATTCAGTCGTCAGTGTCTAAATACCACACTGAGCCAATGTTGCAAATCTGCAACATCCCAGAACATCTTGCATGTGAAGGTCTCTCTAAAAAAAAAAAGTCAGGATTCTATTGTACTACCCTATATGATAATTTTCCCCAAATATCAGATTTTTCGTTTCTAAAAATTTATTTGAGGCTGAAAGGGTTAAAGGCTTCACTAGGCTAATTAGGTAAAGTTAGGGTAATTAGGCAAGTCATTGTATATTGATGGTTTGTTCTATAGACGATCAAAACAAATATTGCTTAGGGGGCTAATAATATTGACCTTAAAATGAAAACTGCTTTTAATCTAGCCAAAATAAAACAAATAAAACTTTCTCCAGAAGAAAAAATATTATAATACAGTGAAAAATGCCTTGCTCTGTTAAACATCGTTTGAGAAATATTTGAAATAGAAAACAACATCACAGGAGGGTGAATCATTTTACTTTTATTAGTTTTAATAATTGCATTTGTAAATATACATCAAGTACAATTAGGGCGCTATTTTAACGATCTAGGCGTAAAAGTCTAAAGCGCATGGCGCAAAAAGCATTAAGAGCATGTCCGAATCCACTTTAATATTTCGGAATAATTACACTCTGCGCCACAACGCAAGGTTTAACAGAGGTGAGCTTTTTCTCTTAAAGGTTCACGAAAGCCTCGATTACTTTTTTTTGAGACTTTAACAGATTTGTGTTTGTTGAGCATCAGTTAAGACAATGTTAGCACCTGTTGGCTTTAATTGTGGGAAAAACAGGGTAACTTTGAGGTTTTGTCAGCTAATTTCAGCTTATGGGTTTAAAATGATTAGCTAGCTATTTATGAAGGGTCGTATGTGTTTGTTTCCATGATCCACAGGGTGGTTGAATGTTTTTTTCCCCACGATGCTGTCAGGACCAATACAGCAAAGCTGTTTGTGTGCTGCAAACATTTTTGTCGGGAGAGCAGTACAAGAGATGGAGAATGGCGACGGTGTCTTTTTTCAGGGGTTTGTTCACATTTAGACACATCACCGTGCGGCTGTGTTTGCCTAGGTCTTCCAGATAACCAGCAGGGCTAACGGTTGAAATAGACAGGGCAAGAGACCTTCTGCACTGAGTCTGCATTCAGACCTATGATTCAGACCCATGCAGGGATTGAGGGAGAAGTCCTTATTTATAGTGTTTATATGAACACGATTATCTTTATGATGATATAAATTGGGGTTGTGTGTCTATGAATTTACAAATACCAAATGTAGCAGGGCAATAAATTACTGTTTATTTCTTTGCATTTTAACTTTGCTTTTTAACTATGAAATCATGCGTCTCCTCTCGGTTTGTGTCTCATTTGACATCAGCTGCAGATGTGAATAAATGGCGGAAGAAAGTAGTACCTAATAAAAAAGGGTTTTTAGACTCTTATCTATATACAGGATTGTGATGTTGAACTGTTGTATAAACGCAATATCACACTCTTAGCAGTGCGATATGGCTGTAAATCAGCACTGGTGGGATGCTAACAGTTGTTCACTCCCCTTCTTCTCCCCTGCTGGCCACGCCCACTCCTGCCCTTTACTCGCGAAGCTCCAAGGCCATTATGATGTACGTTTTGAAAAAATTCTAAGGTAGACCTGATCCGAAAGTGGGGAGTGTCATGACCTTTTAATGAGTTCTGGGTGTGTTTTAAGCATAACATGCATTAAACCAATCAGAATCTTATTTCCGATTCCCTTTAGGTGTTGCACCGTGCCATGATGCATTTGCTATTTACATGGCAGACTTTGTAAGTCAAAAACTGAACACTTCACTAGCGATAAAACAGTTAAACAGAGCATCTGCAGTGCGAGAATAAAGAATGAGCCTCCTCCATTCAGCCTCTTTACATTCTCTTTACTTTATTTTTACTCTTTACTCCTTTACTTTCATGGAGGAAATGGTGCAAACTCACTCCACTGAAGACATCCATTAGCCTACATATTTAATTTAGTTTATTAAGCGCAAAGATTTGTTTCAAAACTATTTCTAAATTCAGGTCTAACTTCCAGCAAACAAATAAATAAACAATAATAACAAAGTGTTGTCTAAAAACTTATTAAAAAATGATATATGTATATAATAAAGAATACTGCTAATAATAATAATAATAATAATAATAATAATAATAATAATAATAACATTATACAAATGCAAAGTTTTATGAATAAAATGAAAAAGCCCCCGAGATAAAGAAGGCATGGAGGCAGTGGTTTTTATATTCATTCATTCATTCATTCATTCATTCATTTTCTTTTCAGCTTAGTCACTTTATTAATCCCGGTTCATCACAGTGGAACGAACCACAAACGTATCCAGCACATGTTTTATGCAGCGAATGCTCTTTCAGCTGCAACTTATCACTGGAAAACATCCACACACATTCATTCACACACATACACTGCGGACAATTTAGCCTACCCAATTCACCTGTACCACATGTCTTTGGACTTGAGGGGGAAAATGGAGCACCCAGAGGAAACCCACACCAACACGAGGAGAACATGCAAACTCCACACAGATATGCCAACTGACAGACTCAAACCAGCGACCTTCTTGGTGTGAGGTGAATGCGCAACTCACTGTGCCACCGCATCGCCCTGGTTTTTATATTCATGTAGAAAATAATAATTTTTGTAATATTTTAATCCTTTAAGTGTTTCCATATGTACATCATGTACATCCGGAGTGCATCCTGAGTGTATTTAGCAATTTGTAAACATTTTTACCCACATAAGCACATAATCAATGCGCTCTGTGCGTTAGAGCAGCTTTAGTCGGTCAGTGGCGCGGTCTGTTTCAGTTTTTAAAAATTGCAACGTTACAAACAATGCGCCTTAACACACCTTCTTTTCTAGACCAGCATACCCATGAGTGCACAAACTGGTGAAAATTAGGGTTGCGCTAGTCTGAAAATACCAACAAATTACTCCAAACATGTCTTGCGCCTTATTGTGCCGGGTGTATGAAAGGGCTCTAATACATTGCATTAAAATTAAATAAAAAGTTGTTTTATTTAACATTTATTTTTAATTTAAATAACACAAATAGACTTTAGTTGAATAAAAAAAAATGTTTTTGTGAAATATGCAGAAAAACTGTCAGTATCGTAAAACAGTAGCACTGAACTGTGAAATTAGTCAGTTCATCAATTAATAATTTTAAAAAAATCTAAAATTGAATAATAATGCATTTATTAACTTTTCATCACCAATTGTTGTTGTTATTTTATTATTATTATTATTAATAATAATAATATTTTATTAATATTTTTATTATTATTATTATTATTTCTATTATTATTATTATTATTATTTCTATTACTTTTAATATTGTTATTATTATTATTATTATTTCTATTATTATTATGCTTATTATTGTTATTATTAATTTTATTATTTTTGTTATTATTATTCAAACTATCTAATTGATTTCATTTGAAGTGTATGGTATTTTGTTGCATTATTATTTCTTTAAAAATTATTGTATTATCTTGACATTTTTGTCATGTTCTGCAATTAAATGTCACATTTATTAAATCTGCGGTGCACTGAAACAATTTATCAACCCAGTTTATCACTTATCTATACCGACATAAACTATTCATATTAATTCAATCAAGTACTAAATATCTCTTCACGTTTATCAATTGAAAGTATATGCGACTGTGCCATTCTGAACATCTCCATGCTTTCTTTTTCTTTGCTTGACTTTTTTGACGTCTGCCATCTTTTCCTCCGTTTGATGTACACCACACAAGTCTTTCCTGACAGATGACGTGTGTATTTGACAAGCTGACATGATGGTGGCATAATACTAAACGCACTTGTAACGTCTGTGGCAGAGAATTTAGATGTCAATCACCCTGAACGGCACCAGCGGCTCATAAATATGCAGAGAAGTTATTTAACGCCCTTCACCACCGCTAATGTCTTTACATGCTGCTGTTCCGTAGGATTCTGCTTATAGACACTCTTTATTCCCAGAGGAGCTTCGAGCGTCTCCCACTGATGCTTTAAATTAGGACAAATCTCGTTAATACTTCGTCACCAATCTCAGCCCACCCATATTAAAGCATCGTCCCCTTGGGGGCAACACCAACCCACACGGAGACACAGAATTTGTTGCATAGCTCAAAAAGACAGTAGAGCTACAGGAATTGACCTGAATGTTACTGTAGAGTTTGATTAGCCAGCATGGGCATTCCTACTGAATTATTAGACCTCCTGTGAAATCTTTATTCGTTTAAACAATATTTTTAAGTGCTTTTTTAAAATGGAAAACATTGGTTTTGCCGTTGCAATGATGACATTACATTATATTGTACTAGTTATTTTGCAAGATACTATTCAGCCTTAAGTGGAATTTAAAGGCTTGGCTTAACTTCTTAACCTAAGCAAGTTAATTAGGCAAATCATTGAACAACAATGGTTTGTTCGATAGCTAATCGTAAAAAATTCTTAAAGGGGCTAATATTATTGACCTTGAAATCGATTTACATCTCTTTTTTTTAACAAATTTTATATCAGCCAAACTAAAATAAATTATAATTTTTTTATAAGAAAAAAATATATAATATGAACTACTGTGAAAAATGGCCTTGCTTTACTTGGGAAATTCTGCAAGTTCCATTTCTTATGGGGGAGTCATGAACACTCACTTGAACTTAAGTGACATCTGCACTTCTTTGGATGTTTGTTTTAAAACTGCATGATGTGTTTACTTGCGTTATCTTTGACTAATATCTACATTTGTTAGATGATCTAAAACATTAGCGTAAGATACATATTCTTTACATATAATTTACATTTTAATGAATTTGAAAAATATTTGGTTAACATTTAGAGAGAAAAATTGATTTATGTCTCTATGTTAATGTCCTATAATGCGAAATAAAAACTGATCTTAGTTTAATAACTAATATAAATATGAAATGTGCATTTCAATGCACAGTAAATGCTGTTATAGGCATAAAAATATGAAATATAGGCAAAAAATATGAAAAAAGTAGCTTATGTTCTTATAATGTTTCTAAAAAAGATTTTTTGACTTTTATTTATTTTATTTTTTTTGTTAAAACTGCTTTTATTCCACTTTCTCGATAAGAAAAATATAACAGGAAATACTTTTAAAAATGTCCCCCGCTCACTCTCCGCCTCTTTGCCCTTATTTGGTATCCCGCCGTGGGTGTGATGACGCGCGAACAAAATGGCGACGGTTGGCCGCGCCTACTTGTGGCTTCTTTTGCGCTCTTTAGAAACCTATGGGTGACGTCACGGATACTACGTCTATATATTTTACAGTCTATGTGTTAAACTCACCCTTAATCACGTCTGATGATGATTGATAATCCTAGCAAACTGAACCGGCCTTTTATTCTCGGTTGCTTTGCGCTCGTCCTGTCTTGTTGATATGATCATATTCGTTACTAGGGAGACATGTCAATCAATATTGGTGGGCGGGGGGACCGCACTCCTATGTCAAGTTGCGGTCTATCTGAAAACCGCTTCAATTGGTCCACCGTTTTTATGTTGTTAAATTTGAATAAAAAAGGACTGGGTGTGTTTATATCACCCCAATATGACAGTATATATACTATACTTACACACACGTCTGTCCAAACATCTTTAAAAGTAGATTTTTCACCATAGGTGCCATTTAAAAAAACGCCTCATGCTTGTTTTTTTGTCTTGATACGCCCAGAGGCGACATGAACGTTTAGCTGCTTATTGCTCTTGTGAATAATAAGCATTTCTTCATCGCTAGAGCTGGAGCTGCTGCTTGAACCATCCATGCTTGTTCGAGTCACCAGTAACTTTAACAACAAGCGTGTGAACTTCCTCTCTTCCTCTTCTTCTGTGTCAAAAGCAGGTGTCGGAAGCTTAAAGTTGTGTAGCGCCATCTAATGTCAAGGAGTGGTTTTGAATACTCTTCTGCTCGACACTAGTGAAAACCGCTTGGCTTTGAATACGGAAAAACGTCTCGTAAAATGCTGTGTCCCGGTGTGTAGGAGCTTTAGGTTGTATTAACTAACAAAACATTATGCATTTCAGTGCACAGTAAAGGCTTTTATAGACACACAAATATGAAAAATGTAGCTTATGCTCTTATAACATGATGTTGATAATGCACCCCAGCTTTTGACTACCCAGCCTATTATTATTATTATTATTATTATTAATATTATTATTATTATGATGATGATGATGATGCAAAAACAGACAATTGGGGTCTATTTAGTTTAACTGTTGACAGACTCTAAACATCTAAAAAAATATGGGTTGTTTTAAACCAATGTTGGGTCAAATATGGACAAGCATAATTGTTGGGTTAAAAAGTATAATTTAAAATTTAATTTAAAACGAATTGGGTTTGTCCATAGTTGACCCAGTTTATGATTAAAACTACAGTCAATTTGAAAAAAAAAAAAATAAATTCTTAAGAAATACTGTGATCTCTTCTTTTTCTTAAATTTGACACTGTAGCAATGCTAGATTAAATTATACAAAGAGTATATTTAATAAAAATCAGTGTACTGCAGTTCTATAGGTATTATTACAAGAAAGTCATGACACTACAACATGAAAAAGGTCAAAATGACTGCCTTGGTAGTTCTAGTGTTAAATAAAACCTTAAAATAGAGGCTCTGCATCGGCTCTTACAAGAGACGGTGTGAATGAAAGACGTTGGTGAGGGAAAGAGCTAGAAGAAGTAATATGGAGTTGAGACACGAGTTCATCCATTCTCAGGACCAGAGCTGAGGTAATTAGGACTGCTGGGAGGGACAGAGCGCCACTCTCTTTCTCAGCATGTCTTTTTTTTTTTTTTTTTTTGGGAGAATGATTTATCTGGAAGGAGAAAATGCTGGAAGCGCTGTAGTGGGTGGAAATGCACAAAGTTGGATTCTCCGGACCTGGAGCCTCATGCATAAAACTTCACTTTCTTTCTATGAACAGCAAAAAAAAAAAAAAAAGTGCTTGCAGAAGATGAAGATCGTGTGGATGTGGAGAAAAATAAGTTATCTATTTTCACAGGTTTTGTTTCAAAGGACATTTTTTTTAATCAACTTTTGCTGATACATGGTCCAACAGGGTTGTCCTTATTCTCTTAATGAGTTATAAGTATAGGGCTAGACAGAATCTGTGGACAGTTTTTGCTATTTCTGCAGACAGTTTTGTAAAATATCTGTGGATTTATGCAGAATGATTTTATTATTTGATTTACATTTTTATTATATACATATATATATAATAATAATCTATAATAATTTATATATATATATATATATATATATATATATATATATATATATATATATATATATATATATATATATATAATATATCCGTCATTGACGGATTTTTTTCAGCAGTGACGGAAAAATCTGAAGGTGATCCGTCATTTTGACGGATTATGCTGAGGGTGATCTATTGTAATTTGTAGCTAACTGTAATTCCCACTCCTGTCCAGCTGATGGCGATTGCCCTTGTTTTGCCTATTCTTTGTCACCACTCTGTACAGTTGCAAAAAGTCACATCAGCTGAGAGTGTGAGAAGTTTCGGCCAAATAGTTGTGATATTAATAATAAAGGTGAAAAAAGAGGAAGTGATGCAGTAGACGATGAAGAACAAACAGACAAAAATACGATCCAGCCAAGCAGCAGCTAGCAAGGTCAGGTTTATTGTTTTCATATTGGTGCTCTTGTGCACTACAAAATAATTGATTTATTTTTAGTATTATTTGTTTCTTGCAATCAATATCCGTTTATTATCACGTATTTTATCCTTTGTTTGATTCTTTTTGTTATGGGATATGCTGTTTGCATTTTATTCAAAGGTTAAACGCAGTGCCTACACTTTGTGTTTTTACATTATAGCCTGCGTTTGCTGTTATATAAATTAAAATGGTACCAACGTAATACCAAAAGGTTTTTTATGAAGGCATACAAAGACTAAGTCGCGCCAGCTCCGGGCCGCAGTGCCCATTACTCGCGGACCGATTCTGGCTCGAATGCAGCAGCGTCGGCTCGTGAATGGCTCGTGATCTGACCCGATTGACACAGGCCGGAACCGGGCAGTGAGTCCACAGGCATCCAGCCCGAGTACGGCAGCCGGAGTCTCCGGCAGGCGAGAATCTAGCCGGAAGTGGCCCGAGTGTATATTTCTATCTAGGGTGCGTTTTGAGCAGGCCCGGATTGGCTAATCGGGAGGACCGGGAGAATTCCCGGTGGGCCGGTCCGTTTTTTGGCCGCGAGGGCCGGTGTCCCTAGCTTCAGAATCTGTTGCTCTCAGCAGTCACACTTTTTAAATTAATTTATTTATTTGACCAGTCTTCTTATTCATTATGTTACCGTAGCTCTGCTCTGTTTATATATAAGTAGCCTGCAAGTCGACGAGTATATCACTACAACTGTTGTAGTCCAGTGGTTAGCTCATTAGTTTACGACGCCGCCGACCGGGGTTTGATGCTCGTCTGAGTATTTTTTATTTATTTTTTTTTATTATTATTGTTAAGACATATAATACTGTTAGAGTTGTTGAACATTTGAAGTTATAAAGCAGCTGTTTTCTTAAAAAAGAATTAGAAACTGAATTGGAAATGACCTTATTTTAATATAGTCAGTCGTGAACTGAGGTGGGCCGGTCTGAGGCTTGAAACTCCAGGGCTGAAAAGCAGTCCCACTCCGGCCCTGGTTTTGAGCACCGGACTGCTGTAGTATTTTTTCCTGGTGAAACGAGTGCTTGCAGGATTGGAAAATCCCACATTCAGAGAATCCAGCAAACTTTCATCACAGCCTTAGGAGAAATGTTTCCTAACTTAAAAACGCTGGCTGAAGTGGCGCTAGTAAATCCGATCTTTGGTCACGAGAAGTCGACTTTCCGAGGCAAAGACAGTCTCCCTTAATGCGTTTGATTACGCACAGGCAAGCACCCAGTTCAGCTCGACACAGGAGGAAGATATGAGTTAGGGCACATAGGAGTTTTTGTTCATTTGTCAAATAAATAAATTTATGATTTAGCCTATATTGTCGTCGTGCAACTTCATTATTAAAATATGAATGAAAAAAGCGATTAGAAAATATGCAAATTAATTGACGGTCAATAATAGGTTATGACAAATTTTTTTTAGCCCTCTCCGTCAAAATGATGGACAATGAGAAAGTCTAATGCGACCTCTGATATATATATATATATATATATATATATATATATATATATATATATATATATATAATTTTCTTTTTTTAATATTTACAATATAAATCAAATTAGCAAGTGTCTCATATAATATTTATACTAAAAGACAGAAAATATTACTTTATAAACTGTAAAGTACATTTAATGTACATTTGAATATTCGTGGATAACAACAATAGCCAAATTAGTACTCAAGTTATTGTTGACTAGAGTTGGGCATCTAAGCTATAATGCCGATCCGATACGCATCTCGATACAAAGAATACGATCCGATATATTAGCGATACATTTGTGACATATTGCGATGTAACACGATACGATTCACACCCATATCACGATACAATGCGATAAAGCAAAACCATGACTTTTTTTTACAAACTAGCTTTTCTCTCAGAGCCAGAGTGTTAGTTTACAGTAGAGGGCCATTTTAGAACCTATAGCACATATTATTTAAGTATTTTCAAGATAAACAGAATGTATAAGTGCAATATATATTATAATTGTATATATTTGCACTATTTCAACATAAAGGTTTAGCATTGCACAACAAGAACTGTGATTTAACTTTTCAACTATGAAAACAAGTTTTACAAAGATATATTTTGCCACTGAATATTCAAAACTTGAGGTCGTGAACTAGCAGTGTTATGTTGCTTTGAAGCATCACTAATACTGTAAACAACAGGCTAATAAAAATATAAATAAATACAAATTAACAGGAGGTGTTTAAAACTTTTGTTCTCCGTGACACTAGGCTGAATATCTTTGCAGATGAACAATGCAATAGCATTCGTTATTGGCGTAGAGCGAGCAGAACTGTTGCGCATGGAGAAAACTTTCAGTGCTTTTCTCACAACTTTTGGAGCTGGTAGCTACAGTTGAAGCAGAGCAGGAAGCAGGGGGTGCAGGAACACTGGAAGATGCTTCCACAACAACACCGAGGCGCCTCTTCAAGTGAGATTTCAGATTAGTCGTACTGCCCGTGTATTTTACAGATGCGCGGCACATTTTGCTAATTGCATCTGTCCTGTCAAGTCCTTTTTGCAGAATCCATAATGTTGCCATACTTTAGATTTAAAACTCAGTGAGGAATAAAATGTTTGTTTTGCTTCTCGCGCTTTCTGAGGGCGCACCACTAGCTTCATCCGCACACCTGATACACTGAGTTGTAGTGTAAGTGTACACATCCGCAAGCCCGTTGCTAATGCATACTTTATGTATGTCGATTAAATTATGCGCCAAAAACAGGTTGACAACACTTGTTAATAAATAAAAAATACATTCTATATTAAAAATATAAGTTGTATCTTGGAAAAACCGGTGCATCTCGCAAAAACCGATGCATCTCGATTTGCTTCCAAAATTTCATTCAACCTCTGCTGCTCTACCGATGCACTCGCATGACCGTGTATCGATACATATCGGTTAATCTTCCCATCCCTATTGTTGACATAACAGGAGGGTGGCAGGAGATGGGTCTGAAATACGGGAGACTACAGGGAAAAACAGGAGTGTTGGCAGGTATGCTCACACATACACTCTGCACTCTGACTACTTCAATATTGTCGATAAGCCGTGGTGGGCGTTTCTCTCTGTCTCGTGCTAAACACAGTCGACCAATCGCAACAGGCGGTCATCGGTCCAATCAGCGCAGATAAGTTTTCGCTAATGAATCACTGAATGAATCATTTGGTAGTCGCTGGGATAATTAGGTAAAAATAAATGCATATTATAAGAAAATGAAAGTGGTTTTTGACCTTGCATTCATATCAGACTGTTGTTGGAGACCCTAAAACCAAAATATGACTTTTTATAATGTATAATAGGGGCTCTTTAACCTTACAAATACAGTCTCTGGTGTAAACGAGAGCAAACTCACTCTATGTGTGTTTTCCATGTAAAAGAACTATCAATGTCAATTTGCTCCTCAAATACATTTTTTAATGTTAATGTGACTATTACAGACATTTTTCTGTAGTTTAAAACATTAAATTGGCTGTGTTGGTGATGTAAATGTACAAAAAAATATGTATATATAAATATATATAGTCAGTGAGCTTCTGTATTAATTTGTCAAACTACTAAAACTGTCAATAGTGGTCGCATCACAAAATACAGAAGACTGTGAAAGGGTCACGAAACACCAAAACACCTTTTTGAGCTGTTGACAGTCGTATATGTGTCCCACACTGCTAAAAACACTATTAGGACACCTATATTTCACTAAAAATTGTAAATTGGTTGTTTTTGCGTTATTTCAAGCAAATTCGTACTTCCTGTTTGAAACAAATTTTTGAGGCTGCGTCACGGTCATGACATAATAGCGTGTATTCCAGCGTGCAGACTGGACGTCTGTGCCAGAGTGTGTCTTATAACGTCTTACAGTGTGATGCATTAATGCATGAGTAAGGCATGGTTCAAACCAATCAGCGCGCTCTATTGTGCAACTTCATTAATATTTATTAGTGTCACCGTGTTTACGCCCCAGAGACGCCACGTTGTGTTGGCAAAACAAGCGTGAAGTGTTGCTTTTATAGTTTGCTGCCATTAAGTTTTGTTTTCATTTTCTCTCTGTGAGAGTGCAGCTGGAGTCACGTGTGGATTAACAGTGTACGCGACGCTCGACAACAATAACTTACGTGTCTAAGGAGGAACATTGTTTACCTGAGAGCTGTTCTCATCTGCAAACAATGAGATCCGGATTCGCTTGTAACGTTAGTCTTCTCTTCATAAAGACGCGGCTCTAGTTGCTGGTGATTGTCCTGTCTCTACAGATTTGGTAAGTGAGCGACCAGTGCTCTTTGTTTATTCAGTTTGTTCGTATCGAATTAAGTTAACTATTGCACTGAGTGTAAACATGTTAGCACCGCATTTTGTGACAGGAATAACACACGCGGCTTTCTGACACTACCTGCCGTGTGCATCTAAGTTTCCGGGAAATGCGGAGGGTTATTTTCTCTCATTCTCCGTGCGGTATCAAACATTGCATGAAAAATACACGCTTAGAGCAGATCCTCGAATCAAATATCACGTTTGTCGCGAGGGACATGAATGAATTCCCTGAATGAAAGAGCCAAACTGCAGTTAAAGTCCACCATTTAATAATTTGGCAAATAATTCGACTACAGATGTCCATGTAGGTTAAACACCATCACTTTCTCATGTGTGTGTATTTTGACTGAAACTCGCGCGTGCCCAAATAGACACTCCCACACCATCCCACTTTAGTTCCTCCGACACTCCCCCCTAAACAGAGCTGGATACGCCCACTTTTCTGACTTTTTCCAAAGTAGAGGTGTGAAAACACCCTGCTGAAACGAGGGGGTTTCATGGCCATTTAATAAGTGTTAACTAGCATAATGAAGAAAAATAAACTGCATATATAATTCAATCCTCCAAAATCCAAACGGGACTCACAGAAACAAAACACAGCGCAAGTTGGAGCTGTACGATTAATCAGCAGCCTAATGTTGCTTTCAGCTCCTGTGATTAATTATTAAAGCTGTTGATTAGATCTGTTTACAGTGCTTTTTGCAGGGTTGCGGCACGGTAACCAATCACAGGCTTGATCAAGCATACAATGCTGAATCACGGGTGTTTAAATCAGTCTGAAAGTCCAGCAATGATCACAACAGGTACTAATCAGCCTCATGAGCGTTGTTTTTTTAACTCCCGTTTATCAGCGCTGGAGAAACATCACACGAGACTCAAAATGAAGCACTGTCATCGTTGTTTCTTTTTTCTTCATTTTTTGGGGGGTATTGCTTGCTTGCATGGGATTAATATACAGCTATGGAAACAATAAAGAGACCACTTGGTCACACTTTATTTTAATGATCTGTTTGTTGAACTTAAGTTACATTGCATCTTGGTGCAGACTAAAGGTGCTTTCACACCTGTGAATCGATTCATTTGTTCCGAAACAGGTATTAAAATTGTTACGTTGTTGCTCTTTGTTCTTGGTGCGGTTCGCTTTCACACGGCAAAGTTTCTAAACCAGGGGTGTCAAACTCAATTCCTGGAGAGCCGCAGCCCTGCACAGTTTAGTTCCAACCCTGCTCCATCACACTTACCTGTAGGTTTCAAACAAGCCTGAAGGACTCAATTAGTTTGATCAGGTGTGTTTAATTAGGGTTGGAACTAAACTGTGCAGAGCTGCGGCCCTTTTGGAACTGAGTTTGACACCTGTGAGCTAAACAGACCAAAAAAGCTAAAACAAGTCATGAGTGAGTAAACTCCCCTCACATTTGTCAGAGTTTCACGGTTTATTTTGCAGAGTCCCGCTCAGCTGTCATGCGTCCTTATTTAAGTCATGACGATGAGCAATAAGACAATATTAGCGATGTGAAGACCGGCGGTTTGGTGGTGTTTGACAGGTTGCGCACAACGTGTCTGAAGAGCGAGGTGGGATGCGGTGGGGAGGGGTGAGAAGTGTGTGTGATGTATTTGAGGATCGGGTGGGTGATGCGTGATTTCCGGGAGATTTTCACTCGTTCGCGGGCATCCGGGAGTGTCTGTGCATTTGCTGGAGACTTGGGATGTCTGGAATGACCTCCCTCCCTACTCATAATACTCTCTTCATATAGCCGTATGCCTATTACATATCTGAAACAAAAGTCTAGGTGTGAAAGTACCCTAAATCTCGGTTTACTAATACTCAAATGGACCATCAAAATAAAGTGTTACCATTTTTTTACTTTGATGCGATCGAAACTCAACGATATTCCATTAAATGTCGACTTCTGGCGGCATGCTGGCTCAGTGTTTAGCATTGTCACCTCATGCATCCTTATTTAAGTTAAGATGATGATCAATAAGACAATATTAGCGATGTGAAGACCGGCGGTTTGGTGGTGTTTGACAGGGTCCGCGCGACGTGTCTGAAGAGCGAGGAGGGATGCGGTGGGGAGGGGTGAGAAGGGTGCGTGACGTATTTGAGGACCGGGTGGGTGATGCGTGATTTCCGGTAGATCATCACTCGTTTGCGGGCATCCTGGAGTCTCTGTGCATTTGGTGGAGACTTGGGACCGGAGGTCATTATCCCTACTCATAATCCTTTCTTCATATAGCCATATGCCTATTACATGTTCATGAAACATTGTTATATGTATTAGAGGTCTGCATTCCCGTGGCTGTCACGCGGGAGCCGATCAGATTTCTGCGGCGTGGGAATAAATTTCAGAATAAAGTGCGGGAGCGGTCGGTAACGGGTTTAATTTGGGACGGGGGCGGGCCGTCTAGCAATATCACTCCCGACTCCAGAGCGAGCACGCGTATGTATGTGTGTAAATGAAATAGCGCGATGCTTGTTTGTTGCTGTGTATGTGTGTGTGTGTGTGTGTGTGTGTGTGTGTGCGTGCGTGCGCACGCGCGAATGAGAGGTGTTTGTGTGCGCGCGCGCGAATGAGAGAGAGCTAGCTTTGTCTGTGTGTCTGCTTGGTGCTTGTGTGTGTGTGTGTGTGTGTGTGTGTGTGTTAGTGCGCGCGTGCACGAATGAGAGAGAGAGAGAGAGCTTTGTCTGTGTGTGTGTGTGTGCTTGGTGGTTATGTGTGTGTGTGTGTGTGATGTTATAGGCTGTCTGGACTCTTTATAGCTGGGTGGTTTTCGGTTTTGTTCTCCCCCCCTCTTTAGCGGGATCGGGCGCAACGGGTAGAAAACGGGGCGGGTCGGGCAGCGTGACAACAAATGCTGAATGTAAGCGGGAGCGGTCGGGTTCGGGCTAAAACCTGGCGGGTGCGGGTGGGAGCGGGATTTAAAATTTAGTCCCGTGCAGATCTCTAGATCGTATTGCTTTCTCACTACAATCGATCCATTCCAGAGTTCGTTTCAATCAAGCCAAGACCACCTCATTTAGGCAAATGGTCCATCAAAATAAAGTGTTACCATTTATTTATTTATTTATTTATTTATTTTTGATGTGATTGAAACTCAACCATATTCCATTAAATGTCGATTTCTTAACTCTTCTGGCAGCACGTTGGCTAAGTTTTTAGCACTGTCGCCTCACAGCAAAAAGGTCACTGGTTCTAGTCTGGGCCAGTTTGCATTTCTGTGTGGTTTTTGCATGTTCTTTCTGTGTTGGCGTGGGTCATTCGGTTTCCCCCACAGTCCAAAGACATGCAATATAGGTAAACTGAATATACTAAATTGTTGTGTGTTGCGGCTGGAAGAGTATCTGCTGTGTAAAACATTTACTGGAATAGTTGGTGGCTCATTCCACTTTGTTGACCTCTGAAATAGAGACTACGCTGAAGGAAAATGAATGAATGTCTGATTTTATTTCATGCAAATAAAGCTAAATGTTGAGTGGTTAGACAAAAACATTAACATCTTGCAATGGCCTAGCCAGAGTCCTGACATGAATTTAATTGAGAATCTGTGGATGCAGCTAAAGATCAGGGTGATGGCAAGGAGACCGTCCAACATGAAAGAGTTGAAGCTCATCGCTAATAATGAATGGGCAAAAATACTAGAGGAGACGTAAAAAAGCTGCTTAAAAATAATAGGAAGCCTTTGAGTGCTGTGATAGCCGATAAAGAAGTTTCTATTGATTATTGAGAAGGAAATAAATCATCTTGGACATACTACTTTCTGTTCAAACGTAAATAATTATTTATTTATTCCACAATGATGCCTCTTGTATATTGTCTTATTATCTTTTAAGAGAAGCTCATGTAATTTCTGGTCAAGTGGCAGTTTAAAGACGCCGCTCATATGAAGAATGTCACATGAACTGCTCAGGTATGAGTTTCTCACAGACTTCAGAGTGTAACAATCTTGATGGTTCTGTGGGTCTCGTTTATCAAATCTGAGCTTTGAAAAAAATCTAAAATCTTGTGTTTTCTATTGGATTTAGGTCAGGTGATTGGCTGGGCCATTCTACAGCTTGATTTTCCTTCTCTGAAAGCATTTGAGAGTTTCTTTGGCTGTGTTTTGGAACATTGTCTTGCTGAAATGTCCACCCTGGTTTCATCTTCATCCTCCTGTGAATGTAGATGTTGTACTGAAGCAGCTGATATTTATTTACACTGATGAAGGGCAGAGGGTTGCTAAAGAACTACTGAGCATTTTCAGCTGCTGTCTGGGCTTTCACTGCCTTTCTACACCTCCCTTTCTTCATGTGTTCAACACTTTTTCCCTGCACACATAATTTCATTAAACATAACTTAATTTATTACCTAAGTTTTGTTTTCTTTGCTTATATGGATTTATTTGGTTGTTTCCAACATCCGGCGAAAGTTTCAAGTCAACAGCACCTTTAGAAATAAGTTTTCTGAGAAAAATGGTGACATGTTCAATACTTATTTCCCTCATGGCATATACAGTGTAAACACTATGAATTCAGATTAGCTTCATGTAAATCCTGTTGTGTTTGGATGGTTTAGAGCAAACACAAGATCTACATGACTCTTTTGGTCTTCGCACCAATGCGCAGAGACTGTCTGCAAGGTAAGAGGCTGGCAGAGGGATTTTTTTGAAGAGCTTTAAAAGTGCTATTGTTCCGGAAAGCACACAGTGTTCCCCGTCTGTCTGACATTGCTTCTCTGGGGAATAACGTAGGCGAAGTGTGTGAGTGCCGCGACACTCCATGAAGGTAATTCTCTCTCGCTGCAATAAATTGAGTGCGTATAAATATATATAATACAGTATATAAGAGGAAGAATGATCTCATTAGTCAGATTCAGCATGAAGAGTTATAGCCGTGTTGTTGAGGAAAGCTGCTTCATGTCCACCTCAGCGTTTGCAGGATCTGGGCCAGTGCATCATCAGCAACAATCCCTGCTGTCAGCTCTGCGCTGCTGACAAAAACCTCAACGCCAAACGCTCACATGCATTTATGGGCGCCTTCATTTTCCCGCAGGCTATTGCTATTTTGATGTCTTCTGTTTAGTGGAATTTTTTGCCACTATGCATATTTAAAGAAAGAGTTCACTTGCAAAATAGACAATTCTGTGATCATGTCCTTTATTTTCGTAAAAGCAAGTTGGATTATTTTAAGATAAGTCATAGAAACTAGTTTCGACAGGAGCACGTGATATGACCGATCCTGACTGGCCTATCGTCAATAATCCAATCAGATTGATTCAGGCTCACAATAAATAGAAATTATGGGCTCTATTTTGACGGTCCATGTGCAGAGTGCAAACACTTTCAGGGCGTGTCAGAATGCATTTTTGCTAATTTAAGGACGGGAAAATCCACTTTGCGCGGTGGCGCATGGTTAAAAAGGGTTGAGTTTATTTTCTTAATGAGTTATAGGTGTGTTTCGAGAATAAACCAATCAGAGTCTCATCTCCCATTCCCTTTAAGAGTCAGCTGCGTCGCGCCAAGCGCATTTGCTATTTACAGGTTGTAGAGTAAGCCTAAGTGGAAAAACTGAGCATTTCACAAGCAGTTTTTTTTAACAGAAAACTGTTAAACAGAGCATCTACTACAAGAAAATAAGAGGATCTACTTTCACTTTCGCTCTTTGATAGGGAAACCTTTACGCACAGACATCAATTAGTCTATAAATAATTAATTTAGTTTGTTAAGCGCAAATATTCGTTTCAAAACTATTTCTAAATTCAGTTCTAATTTCCAGCAAACGAATAAATGAACAATAATAACGAAGTGTGCTCAAAAACCTGAGTTATATCCTAAAACACATGCTGTGCCCCATATGGTCTAAAACCTGACAGGTGGGCAAATCTAAGCTTGTTTTTAATAAAACAAATATAAATATGGATATAATAAATAATACTGCTAATAATAATAACATTATACAAAAGCAAATTGTTATAAATGAGCTGAAAAAGCCTCCCGAGATGAAGAAGACATAAAAGCAGTGATTTTTCATATTTATGTAGGCTAGAAAATAATATGTTTTGTAATATTTTAATCCTTTATATTTATATTCTATATATATTCTTATTATATCCTATATATATATCCTTAATATTGAATTTTTTTCATATGTAAAGATATTTGCCTATTGCTCTCTTGTGCGTATTAAGCTGTGTGTAAGCGAGGCGCAACTCTGCGCTGGAGTTTAGACCGGGTTAGTTTTGGTCTAATGAAAAATCTATTTTAGTTTCTCAAAATAGCAACGCGCCAGCAGTGCGCCTCAGAACACCTTCCTTTTTAGACCAGAACGCCTATGGGCGCACATATGAGCGCTAATGCATTTGCTATTTAAACAGAGTGGCGCAACGCCTCAAAACGACTCTTGCGCCAAGCTGAAACTAGCAAAAGACTATTGCGGCGTGCTTTGCTCCACATTGCGCCGGGTGTATGATAGGGCCCAAAGTCCCTTTATGTATTAATTATGCTCTTTTTATTTTCGGGAAGTGTTCTGTGTATTTGTTCTCTCTGCAGGAAGCAGCTACTTGCTCCTTTGCTTGGTTCTGCTCCTGTTCCAGTTGATGCCACATTGGTTGCCTGTGAATTATTCCTTTGTCACTTCCTGTTTAGATGTATTGAGCTCACTTGTGGTTGGTAGTGGTGTGTTGACATTCATATAAAGAAACTGTGGGTGTGTGTTAGTGAGATTTATTGAATTGGAGTTTGTGATCTCACCAGATACTTACATCCGGCCCACATATCGCATGGAATGATGTCTCTAGGGCGGTCCGCTCCTGTTTGCCAGATCTGGGCCACAATTAAGCTATAACAATATCACATATCAGCTAGAATTCAACCAAATGAACCAGAACTGACCCTGTTCTAGGTCACAGTTTGGTTTTATTCTGGCCCAGATCCGGCCCACACCAGACACTTACATCTGGACCACATACTGAATGGAGTGATGGCTCTAGGGCGGTCTGCTCCTGTTTGTCAGATCTGGGCCACAAAGAAGCCAAATCAATACCACATATTAGCCAGAATTAAACCAAATGAATCAGAACTGACCCTGTTTTGGGCCACAGTTTGATTTTATTCTGACCCAGATCTGGCCTATTACCTCTAATAATGGATTAAACATTGTTAAACATCAGTGAATTATATTATTTCCTCACAGGATGTGCCTCGCTTTATTTTGTTTGCTGTAATGAACAAACTTTTCAAGCAAAGCTTGAAAAGTTTTCCAGTACTGGGTTACGGCTGGGAGGTCATCTGCTGTTTAAAACCTATGCCGGAATAGTTGGTGGTTCATTCCCCTGTGTCAACCCCTGAAGGGACTAAGCCGAAAGAAAATGAAAGACCAAAATCTGCCCTTTTTCAATGGATTCTCCAGACACAAGTTTGGTTGTGTAGTGTTTTTCACATTTATGATGGTGTCAAAGCAGCTTCATAAAAGGTGCATCTCATTACATTACAGTCAAAATCAAATGTACATAAACATAGTTAACCTGCAGTTATACAGTATAAAGTGTCTTTCCAAAAGAAATAATATTTACATGTAATACTAGTACGTTCAATGACGTTTTATTGTGTTTATAAAGTGTTTGTTTTCCTCAAAGATCTCAATTGGTTGGCATCATCTCTCCCTGTCCTTGTATGTAAATTACTTATTTAAAATGAGCTGAATCAACACAGTCCTTGAGATTTTTGGGGGACAACTTAATTGTTTTATGTTCAATGTACTTTATTGTAATAGTTTACTTATTCGATTTTTGTTGGGACAACATGAATGACTTGTGTGGAGCCTTTTTTTTTTACAGTGTAGGGTTGGCATCATCTCTTCACAGGTCTTGGATCTGATCGAGTGAAACTCCATGGAATAGAGAATAAAGACAAGGATTAGCGTAGCTGCACTGTAAAAATATATATAAATATATCTGTTAATTAACCGGTTTATTTACGATTGTGAATTGCATTATAGGATGTTGATCTCTGCTCTATCGACTTTTGATGTTGAAAATTGAAATCTACAGTTTAACTAAGTGGGCGAGGCAGTGGCGCAGTAGGTAGTTCTGTCGCCTCACAGCAAGAAGGTTGCTGGGTTGATGGTTTAAACCTCAGCTCAGTTGGTGTTTCTGTGTGGAGTTTGCATGTTCTCCCTGTGTGGGTTTCTCCGGGTGCTCCGGTTTCCCCCACAGTCCAAAGACATGCAGCACTGGTGAATTGGGTTGGCTAAATTGTCCGTAGTGTATGAGTGTGTGTGTGGGAATGTGTGTGTGGATGTTTCCCAGAGATGGGTTGTGGCTGGAAGGGCATCCGCTGCGTAAAAACTTGCTGGATAAATTGGCGGTTCATTCCGCTGTGGCGACCCCAGATTAATAAAGGGACTAAGCCAACAAGAAAATGAATGAATAAATGAATGAATGAGTTTAAAAAAGTGACTTTTACTGACATTTTAGAAATAATATAATGTATAAGAAGAAATATATATAGAGAAAAAAGTCTGTAAAATAACTGGCAGTTTATTTCAAGGTTTTTGTATCTCAAATCTCCCTTTCATTGGCAAAATCATTGAAAAAGTTGTTTTCAACCAGGTTAACAAGTTCTTAAACTTTAAGAGGCGTTTAGACAATTTTCAATCTGGTTTCAGAGCACATCACAGTACAGAGAGCGCCCTTATAAAGATAATCAATGATATACAGTACGCCTAAATGCAGATTCAGGTAAACTAACAGTGCTGGTATTGCTCGATCTCAGTGCTGCATTTGACACTATCGATCACAGCATACTTCTGGATAGGCTGGAAAACTGGGCTGGGCTGTCTGGAACGGTCCTCAAATGGTTCAGATCTTACCTTGAAGCGAGAGATTACCATGTCAGTATAGGTGATCATAGGTCGAGGTGGACACCCATGACATGTAGAGTCCCACAAGGCTCAATTCTTGCACCTCTCCTGTTCAACCTTTACATGCTCCCACTGAGCCAAATAATGAGAAAGAACCAAACCTCCTAACACAGCTATGCTGATGACACTCAGATCTACCTAGCCTTACTGCCTAATGACTGCAGCTCCATTGACACCCTCTGCCAATGCGTTGATGAAATGAACATTTGGATGTGCCAAAACTTTCTTCAGAAAAACAAAAAAAAAACTGAAGTCATTGTGTTTGGGAACAGAGATGAGGTTCTCAAGGTTCTCAGCAACAAAAAATAAGGTCAAGAATCTTAGTGTGACTCTGGAGTCTGAGTTTCAATAGTCATGTCAGTAAATCAGCATACTATCATGTCAAAAACAATGCAATAATTAGATGCTTTGTTTCCAGTGAGGATTTACAGAAACTTGTTCATGCTTTTATCAGCAGCAGGGTGGATTACTGTAACGCCTCCTCACTGGCCTTCCCAAAAAGACAGATTTTAGCTCCAACCCTAATCTAACACACCTGAACAAGCTAATCAAGGTCTTACTAGGTATACTTGAAACACCCAGGCAGGTGTGTTAAGGCAAGTTAGGGCTAAACCCTGCAGGGACTCCGGCCCTCCAGGACTGAGATTGGTGACCCCTGGCCTAGGACCTCAATACATTACAGATATGGTCACTGAATACAAACCTAACAGATCACTCAGATCATTAGGATCATATAAACTAGAAATTCCAAGAGTTCAGTCAAAGCAGGGTGAAACGGC
This sequence comes from Danio rerio, assembly GCF_052040795.2. NCBI lineage: Eukaryota > Metazoa > Chordata > Actinopteri > Cypriniformes > Danionidae > Danio > Danio rerio. Next base: position 6,712,811 of record NC_141025.1, on the reverse strand, counting down.
TTTCAGCCACTAACAGCACCTCCCGCTGCTGGAATCAGCTTCCAGAAATGATCAGATGTGCTCCAATATTAGGCACATTCACATCATGAAAACAAATCTGTTAGCTGTGACTTTACTGAATGAGCACTGTGCTACACCACACAGATCACACTATTATGTTCTTTTCTATTTTTGATTCTTTTATAACCTGTTTTAACACATTTTAATCTGTTTTTAATCATTTCTATTTTTTGTTTGTTTTTCTTATACGTGTCTTTTTTATTCTTGTTTATGTAAAGCACTTTGAATTACCACTGTGTATGAAATGTGTTACATAAATAACCTTGCCTTGCCTTGTCTTGCAGCGTAATATACAACAGCAACCCAGATAATATATCACTTTAAACTATTATAAGTGTTCATAAAAGTCACTTTTATGAACTAATCAAGGCTAAAAGTTGTTGGAAAAAAGATCAATGTCTCATAATGCAATTCAAAAGCATAAATAAACAGAGAAAATAAAAAATAAATCCATGAATCACAAAAAAGGCTAATTTATGGATATTTTTTTACAGTGTGCTGTTCATAATTTATTTGCAGAAGAAATATTAATGTCATGTGAAAAAATGCATTTGAAGAGTTGAATTGAGTCTTTTCCTAATGTGTGTTTTCCACAATAACATCAGTGCCGGTGTTTTGTGTTTCAGTGTGGAGCATGACTTCCGGCTGCAGGAGGGTCAGGTGACGCGAGCGTGGAAAGTCCCGGAGCACCAGGAGTCTGAACAGGGCTCTCCTCAGCTGCCGTTTCCTCCTCCGCGACAGCAGGACTCTCCACAGGCCCTCCAGACGGTCAAGAAGAGCCGCAGAAAGTGCTTCTGGTTCCTCTGAACTCTGAACAAAGCCTCTTCTCTTCCGCTTTCAACCAGAGAGTATTTCTGGATGAGGAGCCTTTATTCATCCTCACAGTTTTTTTAGGCAATTTTCACAGGAGGCAGATTTTAAAATCAAGATTAATGTCTTGGACTTTTTAAAGGCTGTGCGCTTTGATTTCAGATTTATGGAGTGAATTTAAAACAACTTACATCCCTAAAAAACAATAACAATAAGGTTGAATTTGTTAACATCAGTGATTAATATTGAACTAACTATAAACAACAGCCCTAGTTCATTTCTTAAAGGGACAGTACAACCTAAAATGATAATTTCGAGTTTAATTTTTTTCTTCTGTTGAACACAAAAAAAATATATTTTGAATGATGTTGGAAATCAGTATAGTACCTGACTTGCATGTATTACTGTAAGTCAGTGGGTACTGTTTTTGAACAGTCTTTAAACTATTTCATTTTGTAAAAAAAAAGTCATAAAGATTTGGATGCGCTTAAAGGGATAGTTCATCCAAAATAATAATTTTGAGTTTCATTTTTTTTTCTTTTTTTTTGTTGAACACAAAAGAAGATATTTTGAAGAATGTTGTAAATCCCTAGACTGACTTGCAAAGTATCACTATATACTGTTTTTAACATTCTTTAAACTATTTTATTTTCCGTTCTGCAGAAAACAGAAAGAAAATCATAAAGATTTGGACGCACTTAAAGGAATAGTTCAACCAAAAATTTGTATTTACTCGCTATTTACTCTCCCTCCAGTCCTCAACATAAGATATTTAGAAGAAATCTAAATTTGTATTTACTCACTATTTACTCTCCCTCCAGCGCTTTCAAAGCATTTGTAGTTTCTTATGTTGAAGACAACAGAAGATATTCAGATGAAATCTAAAAACCTGTCATCATTGGTTTCCATATTAGGAAAAAAAAAAAAAAAACTATGAAAGTCAATGGTTACAGGTTTTCAACATTTCTCTCTCTCTCTCTCTCTCTCTCTCTCTCTCTCTCTCTCTCTCTCTCTCTCTCTCTCTCTCTCTCTCTCTCTCTCTCTCTCTCTATATATATATATATATATATATATATATATATATATATATATATATATATTTGAAGAGAGAAAGAAACTCATAAAGGCTTTGAAACAAGTAAATGGGGAGTAAATGATGAGTTTAGCAATTTGTGGTGAACTGTTTCTTTAAGGGTCAGTAAATGATGTAAATTTTGTTTTTAATTTATATAGTAAACATATACACAACAAATACATTTTAAAAAAAGTGACTAAACTAATAAAAAGGTTGTAAAATGAATTGTTAGTTCATTTTATTTAATTCATTTGCTAATGTTAACAAAGGAGACCTTATTGTTGAGAGTTACTAAAATAATAATAATAATAATAATAATAATAGATACAATATAAAAAAAAACAATTAGCTGACTTTACTTTAAAAAAAAGTGAGTCAACCTGTTGCCTTGAAATCTGGTCCTCTAATCATCAAACTGACTAAAAATATTAAAGGGCACCTATGGTGAAAAATCTACTTTTCAAGCTGTTTGGACAGACGTGTATTAAGTATAGTGTATAGACCATCATATTGGAGTGATATACACACACACAGTCCTTTTTTTTTTAAATTTAACAACATAAAAACGTTGGACCAATTGAAACTTGACGTAGTAGTGCGGTCTCCCCGCCCACCAATTGATTGACTGGCATGCATTACCACATCCTCAGTTTGTTGTTTCACATCCATTTTTATTGTGTGAGTCAAAGCGATATCACTAAAGAAACACCCTTGCTCTATTTTTAGATGTAAGGCTCATTTGGCTCAACACAAGATCAACATTCAACACATGATCGCTCTCATCGGCGCCATTGTTTGTAACTTTAGGTGGGTTTGCAAACATGTGTACTTTTCATTGCGTCTTCCTTAAACTTCAGCCGTTTGCATTTCCTGCAATCACAGAAAATCCCTGTGATCTTAACTAGGTGCAGCTGGAAAGTGCGAGCGTGTTGCCTCCCGTACGCGTCCCTCCATTGGAAATAACGAACTTGCCTGCAGGTCGCACACCAGAAGCGCGGCTCGGTGTCATGCCACGCAGCGCCATGCATTTTAGAATTCTAAACATAGGTTTCTATCAGGGTACACATACCGGCGCTTCAAGTCGACGGCTATCCGTGAAGCCCAGACATGACCCAGGACACTGTTCATATTTCTGCCGCGCCACAGAGCGCCATCTGAATAGTTTCATTTTAATTAACATGTGAATGTGTGTGTCTGGTGTGCCGTGTCGCGGCTCTAAGTGGGTCATCCAGTGCCTCAGTCAAAGTTAACTTAGTGTGCGTGGTTATTAGTCTCGGTGTACAAGCTTGGCACTTTAAACTAGCACACAGTTGGCTTTAAAACTATACAGAGACACAAATGATTGTGTACTCTCTGCTTGATCTGTGTCCGAGTCGTACATGTACGGCTGAATGCTGATCCTCTCACTCATGTTGCTTCTCTCTGTCTGCCTGTCTGTTGCCAAACACAAAGCGTGGGAGCTCTTGGCTCCGCCCCTTTGTTATTTTGGGCGGGAAGCCGAAACTAATTTATATGTGAAGCAACATACCCCTAAAACAGCGAGATGTGTACACACCCCCAACATGACACTTTTAACACATTAAAATAAAAGATCTCTATTGTGTATTGAACTGAACCTAAACTGGCGCACTCAGAAGAACCATCATATTAATATTAAATCTTAAAAAAGGGTAAACTAGGTGCCAGTTCAAAGTATTAAAATATCATGTACGTTAAGCTATGTATAAATAAAAAAGTAATAAATAACTTAAGTTATTAAGTTAAAATAAGTGAAAGTAACAAGAAAACATTTGCTGTCATGACATTTTGTCAGATAATTACTTTACAGTGTACAGTATGTACATAATTACAAATATTAGGTTAAGTCAACTTAACAATTCCAAGTTTCAACAAGTGTACTCCCTTACTTCACTTTCAAGGCAATGGGTTTATTCACAATTATAGGGGAAGTAACTAATCGCTTTATACAGTACAATAAAATAAAGTAATAATCCAAAATCAATTCAATTTCATTTGACTGTTCCCTTAAAATACTGTGCCATTATTTTTGTCATGGGCCACCAGCTTGAATGTTTCTGATTGTTGACCAATCATGAATCATAATGAGTGTTTGTTTTTGTTTTTGGAGATAATCATCATTTATTGCACATTTAAAGGGGATAGTTCACTCCAAGGGCTGCACGGTGTGGTTAGCGAAACAAGAAGGTCACTGGTCTGAGACCCGACTGGGTCAGTTGGCATTTCTGTGTAGAGTTTGTATGTTCTCCTTATGTTGACATTGGGTTTCCTCCGGTTTCCCTCACAGTTTAAAGACGAGTTGTGTAGGTGAATTGAATGAACTTAATTGGCTGTGTGAATGCGAGTGTGTTTGGGTGTTTCCTGCTTAAAACATATGCCAGAATAGTTGGTGGTTCATTCCGTTGTGGTGACTTTTGATAAATCAGAGACTGAGCTAAAGGGAAATAAATGAATGAATGAATGATGATTTCACTCCAAAATTAAAATTGTTATCATTTACTCACCCTTTAGTTCAGGGGTGTCAAACTCAATTCCTGGAGGGCCGAAGCCCTGCACAGTTTAGTTCCAACCCTGCTCCAACACACTTACCTGTAGGTTTCAAACAAGCCTGAAGGACTCAATTAGTTTGATCAGGTGTGTTTAATTAGGGTTGGAACTAAACTGTGCAGAGCTGCGGCCCTTTTGGAACTGAGTTTGACACCTGTGCTTTAGTTGTTTTCAAACCTTTATGAGTTTATTTTTTTTCTGTCGAACACAAAAAGAAGATATTTAGCAACTTATTAAGGGCCATTCTTCAACTACTGGCACTTTTAGCCTTGTGAAGTTGAGTAAAAAAACTTGTTCAAAAGTAATGTAACAGCCTTATAAGTTTAAACAATTTGTCTAGTTTTAAGATCTGTAAGAGGACAAACTTAGACATGAAGAGAAACATTTTTTTTTTATTGTGAACTGAACAAATGTCATCTCAATATACAGCTTATTTTACAATGAAACAAATTATTGCAGTCAAACATTGTCTAAGATCATTTTTGTATCTAACCAATCTTTCCACAATATATATAATAATTATACTTTTGTCAATGAAATAAATGAGTTGTATGCTAAATTGTACACCCGTCACACTCTAAAATTTTATATTAATTTGGTTAAGAGCTTATTAGAAAATGAATAAACTGAATTTGTATATTGAATAGAGCATGAACTTATACATTGTGAATACACTTTTAATGTGTGATGAAAACTTTTTAAATATTGTTTAAAAATGTGTGCGGTAATGGAAATAACAGTGGCGGAAATGGCAACAGTTTTTGTAAAAAAATGAAAAATAGCTTCACTGTTTAGCTTTGAATTGATACTAGCCTTTCATGTATAAGACCCTTTTATTTACCTTCATTGTGTTTGGTTTTTAAAAACATCTCTGAAGGTACAACATGCTTGGAAATGACATAGAATAAATGTATTTCCTTATCAAGCAATATTTACCTTGATTTTTCTTCATGTGTTGTTGATAAAAATTCAATTTCCCTCTATATTGAACATGTTCACTATTCATTTTCATAGAAACCACCTAAATAATTGTTCACACAAACTTTTTAAAGCGACATTACAGTGTTGTGGTGGAAATTACACTGATACTGTGCGACAGCTATATTTTGTATAAAAAATAATATTGATAATAGTCTCACATTAATAACTATGAAATATTTAAATTATTTCACTTGTGCTTTTTTAAGATACATTAATAGATACCAGATAAATCATCTTTTAAAATGTTATTTTCATTGTTGAACTTTAAAATAGGGTGTGCGACAAGCTGAAAACAGTGATTTTGACACCTAAAGGGAGGTTGAATAATATGAAAAATACATAACAGAAAGGTAGTGCATTTTTTTAAAGTAGGTTTTATTGTTAGTTTGAGAAAAAAAAGAGGAATTTGAACGATATGATCAAAAGACATAACGAAGAGTTACCCTAATACAGTGGTTCTCAAACTGTGGTACGTGTACCAGTGGTATGCGGGCTTCCTTCTAGTGGTACATGGAGGAATCAAATATGTTATATGTACATGCTACATATATTTCAAAACTTATCAAAAATGATTTATATCTGAATATGACATATAATAATATTCATTATATGACATTTAGCCTATATTTCTGAGGTCCAGGCAACATTTCCAGGTGTTGATGGATTGGCTACCATATGCTAATACTTTACATTTAAGTACAGCACTTTGTTTTTACCCTAAGCACATTTTAATTTAAATGTTGACGTTTTTAGTTTGTTTTTTTTTTTTTTTTCCACATAAGCACAGTACAGTGTTAACGTTCAGAATATTTGGGCTCTATTTTGACGGTCCATGCGCAGAGCGCAAAACGCAGGCCGCAAACGCTTTCAGGGCGTGTCAGGACGCATTTTTGCTAATTTAAGGACGGGAAATCTGCCTTGCACCGCGGCTCATGTTCTAAAAGGGTTGAGTTTATTTTCTTAATGAGTTATAGGTGTGTTTTGAGAATAAACCAATCAGAGTCTCATCTCCCATTCCCTTTAAGAGTCAGCTGCGTCGCGCCAAGAGCGCATTCACTATTTACAGGACGCAAAGTAAGTCTAAGTGGAAAAACTGAGCATTTCACAAGCAAACAGTTAACAGTTTTTTAACAGAAAACAGTTAAACAGAGCATCTACTGCGTGAGAATGAGAGATAATGGATCTACTTTCACTTTCGCTCTTGGATAGGGAAACCTTTACGCACAGACATCAATTAGTCTATAAATAAATAATTTTGTTTGTTAAGCGCAAATATTCATTTCAAAACTGTTTCTAAATTCAGTTCTAATTTCCAGCAAACGAATAAATGAATAATAATAACAAAATGTGCTCAAAAACCTGAGTTATATCCTAAAACACATGCTGTGCCCCATATGGTCTAAAACCTGACAGGTGGGCAAATCTAAGCTTGTTTTTATTAAAACAAATATAAATGTGGATATAATAAATAATACTGCTAATAATAATAACATTATACAAAAGCAAATTGTTATGAATGAACTGAAAAAGCCTCCCGAGATGAAGAAGACATAAAAGCAGTGATTTTTCATATTTATGTAGGCTAGAAAACAATATGTTTTGTAATATTTGAATCCTTTATATTTATATCCAATATCTATTATTATTATATCCTATATATATATATATATATATATATATATATATATATATATATATATATATATATATATATATATATCCTTAATTTTGAAATTTTTTTCATATGTAAAGATATTTGCCTATTGCTCTCTTGTGCGTATTAAGCAGTGCGTAAGCAAGGCGCAACTCTGCGCTGGAGTTAAGACCGGGTTAATTTTGGTCTAATGAAAAATCTATTATAGATTCTCAAAATAGCAACGCGCCAGCGGTTCGCCTCAGAACACCTTCCTTTTTAGACCAGAACGCCTATGGGCGCAAAAATGAGCACTAATGCATTTGCTATTTAAACAGCGTAGCGCAACGCCTAAAAACGACTCTTGCGCCAAGCTGAAACTAGCAAAAGACTACTGCGCCACGCCTTGCGCCACGCCTTGCGCCACACTGCACCGGGTGTATGATAGGGCCCTTTATGTTTAAAGTGGCTGACTATAATAAATATTCTTAATAATAGGAATTAATCTGCCACGTTTTTGAACTTTAAAGAGTTGTAGCTGCTTTACTGGGCTTACTACGCTACTATATTTCAATACTGCTCATTATGGCGGTACTTGGAGAGGCAATTTTTTTCTGAGGTGGTACTTGATGAAAAAAGTTTGAGGATCCCTGCCCTAATATATAAATAGTATTTTTTTCCCCTTGTATGGAAGTCAATGGTTACAGGTTTTCAGCTTTCTTCGAAATATCTTCTTTTGTGTTCAACAAAAAAAAAAAAAAAAAAACATAAAGGTTTGGAACCACTTGAGAGTGAGTAAACAGTGAGTAAATATTCATTTTTGGGTGAACTATCCCTTTATAGTCTGTTTATCTGCTTTGATTTGTCAGATTTTGTACTTCATTGTGGTGATGTATGTCTCAGATACAAGATGACGGGTGGAGAAGGGGCTTTTTTGTTGGTTCCTCTACCCTTTGAGCCATTACTTACTACCTGAAGTTCACAACAGGCAGTGATTGATACTCAGTGACAGCGGGAGACGGAGGACATTAAAGAAAAAGAGAAATAAAAAGAGGAATCGCAGGTGAGAAGCAGAAGCCAGATTACCGATTCATCATTTTTGGAGCAATGAGGGTCAAAACACCAGCTTTTATACTATGAAAACCTTTCGACGAATCAATTATTCCACACGCTTAACGCTTTTATGTAGACGATCTAACAACTATACACGCACGGCGATATTTACGGCTGAGATAATGGGGAGAGGGCGAATTTAAAGAGTGTCTCATTTCAGTTTCTGTGAATGCCTAATTTCAGAATCCATTAAAAAGCTCTATAAAATATTTTACTACACTGGAACGGTGTCGTGCGCTGTTTATTTGCCATCATCGTGGAGTATTTAATCACACACGGATGCCTTCATTAATATTTTGCAACAACATAATACACCAGGCTGACAGAATTTCCATCCAATGCCCATGTTACTAGTGGTGTAGGTAAAAACGAAGCTGGAAAATAATCCGGCAGATGCGTTCAGCAAATGATCACACAGATGCATTCAACAGATGCTTTCAGCAAAAATAATAATGCATCATCTTATGAATAATTGTAAGACAGTGTGTTTGTTTGTATACAGTACAAATCATATATAATTACAACATTCAATGCTCCCCCCCCCCCCCCCCCACGCAAGTACATTCTTCTAACTACTATTAATGCTCTGCATAATCTCTAAAGAGTGATGTATAATTTTAAAAGAAGTGCTGAATGTGAAATGTAGAGGAGCGCAGGAAAAAAGGCAGTACTATAAACTCTCTGGCCTTCTTCTTGACATCAGTGGAGACTCGTTTCCTGCTGCATTTGTTTATTGTTGACAGACGCAGCAGTATTTTATCCTGGTCCACTTTTGTAGTGTTTTTATACATTTTTGTGAAGTTAAAGGCTTCATCTTTATCTGACATGACAAAGACTAACATTACTCGCACGATGACCTACCCTGAATGCCTTCCTCGTTTACAGTACAAATCAGTAGAAAAATCAGTCCTGAGATTCCTGTCCAATCAAATCACACATAGAAGGTAAATCGCCTCATACTGAACTGCCTCAAGACTTGAGTGATATATAAATGCAGCAAACTGTTTGGAGGCTTAAAAAATGTACAAGAAGATGTCCTAAATCTTTACCACATTGACCAAGAGACTGTTTAGGTCAGGGGTCACCAATCTCTGTCCTGGAGGGCCGGTGTCCCTGCAGGGTTTAGCTCCAACTTGCCTTAACACACCTGCCTGGGTGTTTCAAGTATAGTAAGACTTTGATTGGCTTGTTCAGGTGTGTTTGATTAGGGTTGGAGCTAAAATCTGCTGGACACCGGACCTCCAGGAACAACATTGGTGATCCCTGGTTTAGATGCATGTCACTGATGAGAAGATGACAGATGTTTACTGTATGATGACCGAAATGGCCTTAAACACCAAGACATTAACATGATGTCAGATTGAAGTTATACCCCAACGTCATGGGGACGTTGCATTTTGCTTTGAAATGAAAACTGGGTTGCGTCAGAACCCAATGTCAGGCCGACATCAATGTGCAACATCCAACCTAAAAGCAACCAAAAATCAACGTCTAATGATGTTACAGCTTGACGTTGTCTGGACGTTTCCAATATGACGTCTATCAGATGTTGGATTTTGGTTGCCATACCTGACGAACAAATGTCAGTATTTGACGTCAATATGACGTTGGTTTAAGATGTTGGCCCGACGTTGGATTTTTGTCACTTCCCAACACTAAAATCAACCAAATATATTGTCGGCGTCAGTGGTGTAGTGGTTAGTGTGTCGACACATGCACTCCGGAGCTTGTGGCAACCTGGGTTCGATTCCGCCTCGTGGCCCTATGCCGATCCTTCCCCTCTCTCTGCTCCCCATGTTTTCCTGTCAATTCTCTCTACTGTCCTATCAAAAATAAAGGTGAAAACCCCGAAAAAAAAATTATAAAAAAAAATAAAAATCAACCAAATAGCAACGTCATTATTGGACATCAAAATAACGTTATCCTTAGACTGGCCAGAACGTTGGTCAACTGACATCACAACCTAAATCTTGCCTAATATTACCGTAAAACGCATTGTAGTGCTACTTTACAGATAACAACACTCGGCAATGTGAATGAGCGTGTGTGCTGCTTAAATAGTGTGTGTAATCAGTCTGACAATCCTCAGGTGGCGAGAGTGTAATCAGTCTAAATGAGGAAGCAGGTGTGTGTGTGTGTGTAGCATGACTGAATATGTAGTCCATTTACAAGCAGATTTGTAGTGCTATGAGAGTGAGTGTTTACCAGTGACCTCTGGTGGTTTGATCGCTAGTGATCATGACAGCTACACACATCCACAAATTAAATGTAAACACAGCAGCTTTTAGCAACGTAACACTCACTACTCTTGAATACCTTTGAAAGCTCTACTTTTTACTCATACTTTAAGTAATATTAGCAACAAACACTTGAACTCTACTTGCACTACATTTTGTAGACAAGTAATGGCACCTTTACTTAAGTGTGATTTTTTTTTAGTACTCGTTCCACCACTGCAAACACTTATAATCACCAGCGATCTTCAACTACAAAACTACAATTCTGCCACTGAACTGAACTACAACTCCCAGAAGTCATTGCTCCAATCACTCCTGGCTCAGCTGACAGTAATCAGGACACTGACCCACACAAACACAGCTGAAGTTCAACATTGTGGGTGTCAAGCTTACATGCAGCACCTTTAATTTTAAACACTCTTTTATGAAATGACACTCTAAAGTTGGCACTTTTGAAACGTTTCTCTGGTTTGAAGATGTTAAGCTTGTGCTTGAGGAAGCAGCTCTTGTGTTTGTATGCTGGAAGACAGACGAGAGCGCAGCCAACTTCACTCATCCGCTCCAGCTACATTCAGTTCAATACGAGCCCGAGGCTCATCAAGACACTTCCAGTGAACTCTACATGCTGGTGAGATCCGCCGGGAGAAGCTTCGGTCACATGTCAAGGTAAAACATCTCACAGAATTTTTAGGCTTTTCTATAACAATTTTTTATTATGTTTTTTGTAATGTTCTTTTAAATTCGCTATTGTGTTTTAACCTGTTTGGTCAATGATTGTTTTAGTATTGTTTAATTTGTCTTAGTACGGCTGTTGATGCTTATTGTAAGGCAACCTTGGGTGTCTTGAAAGGCTCCATTTACAAATAAAATGAATTATTAGAGTTCCTCTTACATGGCTGTATATCTCTTGATATAAATACACACAGTACTGGACGTTTCACCCTTACTGTTCCTGTTATCTGAAGACACTAATATCTATAACAGATCTTAATGAGTGTGATGATAACTAGATCCTTCAGTGCACCTTTACTAATGTGTCAAAATTTAAAAAAGTCAAAAGTATTGACTCCTTAGCAGGGCCGGAGTGGGACTCCTTTTCAGCCCTGGAGTTTCAAGCCTTAGACTGGCCCACTTCAGTTCACGGCTGACTATATTAAAATATCATTTCCAATTCAGTACTTCACAGTGAAGGTTATAATAAAGGTAAATTTGGTTTTATATTTGCACATTCGTCCATTTAAAAGTCTCTCTATTGTTTACCATGTTACTTTGAATATTCGATCGGAATTAGCATGCAAGTATGACTTGAAAACAACATTAACACTGTTTATTTGACTGTGAACAGGGCTTGCCCGTGGCATAGGCAGTATAGGCAATGCTAAGGGCGCTGTACATCAAGGGGGGGGGGTGCCAGTAATGAGCGCAGTTATGTTGGTTTTGTTTTCGATATTCCTGACACATTCAGTGATAGACGGCAATAATTTAAAAACATCTAACCCTAAAAAGATCTAAAGCGTGTTTCCTACAAAAAACACAAACCTGGTTATGTTTTACAGCTGTCTTTTTCTTTTTTTTCGCTCGGCATTACGAGCACTGCTCCGTTTGAGCCCTCGCAATCTGCGTTTAGCCAGGAGAGCTAGCACAGAGCGGAGTTTTCAGTAAGGGATCGTCAGAAAAGTGCTTATTTTTCTTCGTTTTCTTATTTTTTATTTGTTTTTTTGCTCCGTCCTGCATGTTTATTTTAAACACATCTAATTTTCTCTGAAATGAGCACAGCTACTAAAGTAGTCGAATGCTTTATTATAGATCTGTGCATTCTTACATTAACTCCTCTGTTTTTAAACAAAACACAATGAGAGATTCATTTGCTGCTCTTCATCAAACCACTATAGTAACTTTAATCAATATGCAAATACAATTAAAAGTGAAATAGATTTTATAGCTTTATTTAATTTCTGTATAGGCCATTGATTTTAATAGGCCAAACCTTTTATCTTATTGTCAGTATTTCTATTGTTTGCTATGTATTCTATCATTTGAAGCTAGTTGTTGTCCCATATTTTTTACATCCCAGCGCTGACAGATTGCTAATCAATAAATCTAGTTAGCTAAATAGCTAACTAGATAGCTAAATAGTGCTATCTGTTAGTTTTAACGTCAGCTAATGTTATGGAAAGGCATGGATGTTATGGGGAATAGTAATAGTAATGTAACTACCCCATCATTCCTTCCTCAAGCAAATGTGTAAATATTAGATCTATTCAGCGATAACGTTAACATTGCATTGGCATATTTATCTGACGTTTTCCCAGCTTGTAGTAGTCGATCAAAAAGCTATTTAGTTTCTTATGACTGTAAACTAGCAGTGGAATTTCTTGCGATGTGACGGGGCGCCACCTGAAGTCTTGCCTGGGGTGCCAAACTGGTTAGGGCCAGGCCTGAATGTGAACAATGTTGTACTTTGATAGTCATTGGCTGCTAATATGATTTGGCTATTTAGAGTTAGTAAATAGTACTTTTATGAAATTATATTAAGGGGAAAGTCTGAATGTGTGAATATAAAACCAACTTTACCTCTATGTGAAGGTTTATTTAAACAGTAACACACTGTAATGTTTAAAACTATTAAAATCTATTTAAGTTAATGCTCATAAATATTCAAACCTTGAAATGAAAAAAATAAAATAAAATAAATACAAATATGAGTTAAGCTACATGTATAAAATAAAGATTAAAATTAAATGTATTAATTTTTTTATTGACACTATCATGTCTTTTTCAAGGAAACAGCTGCTTTATAACTCATAAAGTCGGTTTTATAATGTTGAGTCCTTCCCTAACCTCAGAGCAGACTTGCGCACATACTCTGGGGAAAGAGCTGTTCCTCAGTCTCCTGGTTTTTCTCCGGGTGCCTTACACTCAGCAACAGAGCAGCTTCCATACCAGACTGTGACGCAGTTGGTCAGGATGCTTTTTATAGTGCAGCAGTAGAAGTTCACCAGTACGGCTGATGAAAGCTGGTTCTTCTTAAGTTGCCTTAAGTAAAATAGGCGCTGGTGAGCCTTCTTGACCAGGCTGGAGGTGTTAGTGGTCCAGGAAATGTCCTTTGAGATGTGGGTCCCCAGGAACTTGAAGGACGAGACAGGCTCAACGGCCCTCCCATTGATGTGGATGGGATCATGTGAGCCTGTTCGTCCCTTTCTGAAGTCCACAATGAGCTCCTTGGTCTTGTTGGTTTTAAGGAGCAGATTATTGTCGGTGCACCAAGTGGCCAGATGCTGCATATCCTGCCTGTAGGCCGCCTCATCATCATTGCTGATTAGACCAATCACTGTGGTATCATCTGCAAATTTGATGATTGTGAAACTCTAAATTAAGTTGATCAAAACTCTAAATTAAGTCATAAATGGATGAATGTGATCCATACTTACAAACTGAAATACAGTCCAAATTTTAGGATCACTTAAAATTGGAGTCAGAATAAATTCAGAGCTAAAAAAAACTAATATAAATAAATTCTAATAAATAACTAAATTACTTTCAGAAGCACTAGAAAAGGTTTACATGTGTGGTGTGTGTTGTTGCACTAGATCAGGCATGTCCAAACTCGGTCCTGGAGGGCCGGTGTCCTGCAAAGTTTAGTTCCAACCTTAATCAGACACACCTGGGCAAGCTAATCAAGCTCTTACAAGGGTTTCTAGAAACATCCTTGCAGGTGTGTTAAGGCAAGATGGAGCTGAAATCTGCAGGACACCGGCCCCTAGGACCGAGTTTGGACACACCTGAACTAGATAATTAGCTCCCTTTTTATTATCGGAAGGGTACTTTATTTTGAAAGGCGGTTTAAAGGAAATGGACAAGACAAACAATTAATTGCTTTCCTTTTCCTTCAATATTTTGCATTCTTCACGTTTCAGTGTTCAAAGTTTGGATAATGTTCTCTTTACATCCATCTGAAAAATAATATAGGTATTTATAAGTATGACTTTTTTTTTGTCTGTACAGAGATTTTTTTCTTAAATTGTTTTTTTTTTTTTAACAACAGCGAATATACAATTTAAACAAGACATCCAAATAATACAAACGCAAATAACATAAAATGAACTAAAAATAATTACATATTCAAAATAAATAAAAACACGACTTCAGTATAGAAACTTTTACAATGACAAAATAACCAAGGAATTAACCTACCCAATTGACAGCAAGTTTACTATTCAATTAACTCAACTCATCTTTTCTGCAACTCTATCTATATCTGGACATTTTTTATTTATTGATTTATTTATTTTTTTTGCTATTAATATACTGGAGGGAGTCTATATACAGTTGAAGTCAGAATTATTAGTCCCCCTGAATTATTAGCGCCCCTGTTTATTTTTTTCTCCAATTTCTGTTTAATGGAGGGAAGATTGTTTCAGCACATTTCTAAGCATAATAGTTTTAAAAACCTATTTCTAATAACTGATTTATTTTATCTTTGCCATGATGACAGTAAATAATATTTTACTTGATATTTTAAGACACTTCTATACAGCTTAAAGTGGCATTTAAAGGCTTAACTAGGTTAATAAGGTTAACTAGGCAGGTTAGGGTAATTAGGCAAGTTATTCTATAACGATGGTTTGTTCTGTAGACTATCGAAAAAAAAAAAATTAGCTTAAAGGGGCTAATAATTTTGTCCCAAAAATAGTTTTTTAAAATATTCAAAACTACTTTTATTTTAGCCAAAATAAAACAAATAAGACTTTCTCCAGAAGAAAAAATATTATCAGACATACTGTGAAATTTTCCTTGCTCTGTTAAACATCATTTGGGAAATATTTAAAAAAGGAAAAAAAATCAAAAGGGGGCTAATAATTCTGACTTCAACTGTATATATAACTGAGTATGATCGCGTAGGCGCGAGATGATAACTGACGTAGTTTCCGGTGCGCGCTCACTTTGTGGCGATATTATTAGATTAATATTGATGTTTAGATTATTCAGTGTTGTCAAGGTTAAATGTTGTATCATTATTGAGAGGGAAATGTATTTTGATCATAATTAAGTGTGGAATGTGTCATATAAGTTAAGTTTAATGAGCACAATAGCTAATCCAAATTAAATTCTCCATTTGTTTATTTTATTTTATTTTTTTTTTCATCACATATAAATTCTATGTTATATGTAAAATGTGCTTTAGGGATTTAATAAAATCGGGTTGACATTTTATAGTTATTTTTGAGAAGGTTTATGTAGCATTTCTGCATTTCCTTTAAAAATTAGAGCAAATGAGTTTTAAAATTGTGTACTGATCAACAGACATTGCTGTGCTGTGAAGGTTTATTGGACTGATGTCTGTTACATATACTTTTTGATACAGGCATGTTACAAATCAAAATTTCATGTAGTTTTTATTTATTTTCAACATGGTTATTTAGCCCATGATGTCAATTTGTGAGATGCCGTCCGACAGACAGACATTGCTGTGCTGTGAAGGTTTATTGGACTGATGTCTGTTACCTATGCTTTTTTAAAACAGAGAGATACAAGAATAAACTCAAGTTCGCCTGCATTGCTGTATGGATCCTTTCATTTAAACCAACAAACACAACGCAGAAGCACATCCATTACACGTGCATTTAACCTTCGACCATGCTGTTAGTTTCGTTATTGGGATAATAGATGGACTTCTACTGTAATGTAATCAAATTACAATTTTCCAGTAGTAATCATCAGTAATTTGTAATCAATTACTTTTTTAAAGTAACTTACCCAACACTGGTGGTGGGCTAACATGAACGAATTGTGTGGAACCCTGCATTTTTTTACAGTGTAGGAATGACCTGACAGAGATTTACTCAAACTCATTGGTGAAAAGCCTTGGAGTAACGATTGATGACCAACTAAACTTCTCTGACCACATTTCTAGAACTGCTCGATCGTGCAGATTCGCACTTTATAACATCAGAAAGGTCCGACCCTTCCTATCTGAACATGCAGCTCAACTTGTTCAAGCTCTTGTTCTCTCCAGACTGGACTATTGCAACTCTCTACTAGCCGGGCATCCAGCTAACTCTATCAAACCTCTTCAGCTGCTTCAGAACGCAGCAGCACGAGTGGTCTTTAATGAAGCTAAAAGAGCACATGTCACTCCGCTGCTCATCCGTTTGCACTGGCTGCCAGTTGCTGCTCGCCTCAAATTCAAAGCTCTGATGTTTGCTTACAAAGCGACTTCTGGCTTTGCTTCTTATCTGCTCTCACTTTTGCAGATTTATGTGACCTCCAGAAACTTGCGTTCTGTGAATAAACGTCGCCTCGTGGTTCCATCCCAAAAAGGGAAGAAATCACTTTCCCGAACTCTCGCATTTAATCTGCCCAGTTGGTTGAATAAACTCCCTAACTGCATCAGAACGGTAGAGTCACTCGCTGTCTTCAAGAAACGACTAAAAACTCAACTATTTAGTCTCCACTTCACTTCCTAATCTGCAATTCCCTCTCTGGCTCCATTGCTAACTGTACTACAAAAAAAATAAAAAAAATAAATAAATACTAATGTTTTGCTTCTTACACTTTACATACCTGAAACTTGCCTATAGCACTTATTCATTGTTGCTTTTATAATTGTGTAAATTGCTTCCTTGTCCTCATTTGTAAGTCGATAAAAGGGTCTGCTAAATAACTAAATGTAAATGGGAAATATCAGATCTGACATCTTTTGAATTATGTAAGAATGCTGAAATAACTCCATACAAAGCCAATGTGTAAACACAGCACTATAGACAAAGTCACTGCGGCATCCTCTGAAAATCTGTTTAGTTATAAAAAATGAGCTGTTTTTCAAAGTACGTACAATTATAGGAATGCTGACGTCGAGTTTAGTCTGCACTTTTCAAAATCAGCTGCTCTTTCCTGCGCTTAAACTGAAAAACAAGTCATGATGAGCACATAAACATTGTGTCATCTATCTTGATCTATCCTTAACCCAACTAACAAAAGAACAACCGGTAACGCAGCTTTAAAGTGCACAAAGATGACTAATGGTGTATCATAAACATAAATAGCTACAAGAAAGCATAACGGCTTCTTATTCATTATAAAACACGCTCAAGCATTTGAGGATTCATTTAAAAGTCTTATAACCCCTACAAGGTATTAAATCTTATTTAATAGGGCCAATAGACAAAACATCATCGAACACAGAGAGCTAATCAGTGTTACTAACATGAGGCCTGAAATAATGATATCTTCTATACGCTTGGCTTTGTCTCATTGAGTGCTCATTAAAATTAAAATGAGAATACGAAACTCTACAATGGAAACTCTCTGTAATGGTGATTTGCAGAAATGTGATTCAAAGTGCAATGGCTTTAAACGAGTTTGACTGAAAACAAGAAAAGACGTCAGCGGGAGTAGAAATGGATGTCGGTTGATTGCAATAATGAGCATTGTTTTGGAATCCTTTCAGATGAGCAGGATCATTTTGCACATGGTTTTAGCTTTGCTATTAGTACTCTGAAAATAATAATAAAAAAAGATAGCAAGTAAATACAACCTCAAATCAGAAAAAGTTGGAACAGTATGGAAAAAGTAAATAAGTAGTGAGTTATGAAGTATGTATGAAGTAGTGAGTTCTAAATACACAAATATTTCATGTTTTGTCTGGTTAACTTCATCTCATTTAAATATTCAGTCTTTCCTGTCATTCAGACCTGCAACACATTCCATAAAAGTTGGGACAGGAGAAGGGCTAGAAATCAGGTAAATTGCACTGTAAAGAGAAAAAAAAAAAAACGTAAAGAAACTGTACTTTTCTGGCAGCAGGGGCGCCATAAAATTACCGTAAAAAAAAAAAAAAAACTGTCAGAATCAAAAATGTAAAAAATCTGTAAAAAAACAAACAGTAATTTGTTGTTCCAGGTGAAGCAGTGCCTCACAGCAAGAAGGTCATTGGCTCGCTGGTTCGATCCTCTGCTCAGTTGGTGTTTCTTTGTGGAGTTTGCATCTTCTCCCTGCGTTCGTGTGGGTTTCCTCCGGGTGCTCTGGTTTCCACCTCAGTCCAAAGACATGCGGTACAGGTAAGCTAAATTGTCCATATGAGTGTGTGTGAATGAGAGTTTGTGGATGTTTCCCAGAGATGGGATGCGGCTGGCAGGGCATCTGCTGTGTTAAAA
Organism: Danio rerio; assembly: GCF_052040795.2. Lineage (NCBI taxonomy): Eukaryota > Metazoa > Chordata > Actinopteri > Cypriniformes > Danionidae > Danio > Danio rerio. The sequence continues at coordinate 6,694,181 of NC_141025.1, read as the reverse complement.
AACGTGCTGGATAAATTGGCGGTTCATTCTGCCATGGCGACCCCGGATTAATAAAGGGACTAAGCCGAAAAGATGATGAATGAATTTCTTGATCCATAATTACCAGTTATTACTGTCATGTTACAGATTTTAACTGTTATTTTACATGTTATTATTGCCATTTTACTAATTATTACTTCAATTACACAGATTATTACTGTCATTTTACAAATTATTACTGTAAATATATATTTTATTAATGTAATTATACAGATAATTAATGTGATTTATAAGGATTATTACTGCAATTATACAGATTAATTATTGTGATTATAAGGATAATTACTGTAATTATGCAGGTTATTATACAGATTAATTAATGTGATTATAAGGATAATTACTGTAATTATGCAGGTTATTACTATTATATATATTAATTAATATATATATTAATTTATATAATTGTATATGAAATCTCTAAATATTCCATGAAATTTTCAATTTTTAACACTTTTAAAACTGGAAAAAACTTAAAGAATGACTGAAGAAAAGCTTAGGTACAAATAATTGATGTTGTCATAAAACACTGTAAATATAACTATAAACTATAATATAGTTTTTAAAACACTTTAACGATATGTAGGTTAATTTTTAAAAAAAGAAAATACAAAACTGTTTTCTATCTAATTTTTTATTGCTTTTTTTCCCTTTTTTTTTTTTTTTTTTTTTTTACAAATAACACATTTGCTCATTGTTTAACTAAACAAGGTTAGTGTCATGTGAGGACTCCTGCTCAGCAAAGTTGAGGATCAAATAGCAGTTTATTAACAGAATCATCTTGCAATTAAAGGCTCAAAATGGAACAAACTGCTGGATAGTGGATACAGATAATCCCAAGCGTGAAGGCGGCAAACAAAATAAATTAAAAGAGTGAAACACAGCAAGGCGAGGGGAAACCATGCCGTAATGCTCACTAAACAGTTTAAGACTAAGAAACAATGTGTCTGTGTGTGCTCAGTTTACAGTCCTTGAAATCAATCCATACCGATCTTCTGACTGTGTGTAATCAGTTAGAATTAGGAACCCGGGTGTGCGAGGTGCATGCTGGGAGTTGTAGTTTTTTAAAGTAACTTGTGTAGTTTTCCAGCGATCCGCACCCCCTAGATCACTGGTGATCAACACAGTTCGCATAGCAACATTGTTAGAGTATTAAAATAAACATTTGATAGTTTACAGTGCATGCATTATATGCAGCCTAAAAAACAATAAGCTATTATTTGACTATTAACCTCAGGTTAATCTTCATATGTTTACTATCTTCACCAAAAACAAATTGATGTCGGCGCCACTGGTGTAGTGGTTAGTGCATCAACAAATGCAATCCGGTGCTCGCGGCGACCTAGATTCGATTCTGCCTCGTGGTCCTGTGCCGATCCTTCCCCTCTCTCTGCTCCCCATGCTTTCCTGTCAATTCTCTCTACTGTCCAATTAAAAGTAAAGGTGAAACCCCCCCAAAATAAATTAGAATTTTTGTTTCCCTAGTTTTACAGGAATAATCTATAAATATTTATGTGAAATTAAGTGTTATTCTTTAAAAATACATGAAATTTTCTTTCAGCAGAAAAATAACGTTACACCAAATTTCAAGCTGTACATTTAATGTGAGAATTTTTTATTACAGAACAAGTCAGTAAAGCAACAGATATTTCACTGTATAATGAAAAAAACTGGAAAATTCTGTAAAAAAAACAAACAAAAAAAGAAAACAGACTATTACCTGTAAAATAAAAAAAATATATTTTTTACAGTGTGGTTAAATAATGATGTGATTTGAAAAAGGTGATGCCAACAGGTGATGTAATTATGATATGCTTCAAAAGCTGCATCAAGAAAGGTCTAGTCCTTTATATGTTTTAGATCACCATCTCCATGCCAGATAAATAAAATCCAGCCTCGGACACCAGATATTGTCAGAAAATGTCAGTTTCTCCAGGTATCTGGACAACAAGTCGGCAGAGTTTCCAATACCCAAACCTGTTAACCAGTTTCATAGAAGTTGACTGAGAAAACCAGAAAGGAGCAATAACAGTAGACAAAGTACTGATGATAAAGAAAGAACATTTTATTTTCGTTTTGTCCCTTTATTAATCCGGGGTCGCCACAGCGACATAATCCACCAAATTATCCAGCACGTTTTTACGCAGTGGGTGCCCTTCCAGCCACAACCCATCACTGGGAAACATCCACACACACTCATTCACACTCATACACTACGGACAATTTAGCCTACCCAATTCACCTGTACTGCATGTGTTTGGACTGTGGTGGAAACTGGAGCACCCGGAGGAAACCCACGCAGGGAGAGCATGCAAACTCCACACAGAAATGCCAACTGACCCATCCGAGGCTCAAACCAGCGGCCTTCTTGAGGCGACAGCACTACCTACTGCCCCACTGCGTCGCTAAAAGAGCAGAGTTTATTGAATAATCTTAGTTGCATATGATTCAATGCTTGTACTTCATCTGACCAGGATAAATCCAACAAGTGTTATTATACCACAAGCAACAGCAGTGGAAAATTACTGCTTCACAACATTGTCCAGAGACGATACAGACCTTGAAATGGAGACATTCTCAAGTGTCGCTTGAATCCACACAGTCATAAAATTATAACAATATGGGAAAATGAAAGTAATAATAAAGCAATAATTATAGGAAAATAATAAAGCTAAGTTATAAAAACATAATCAAATGACTAATAATAATAATCAATAATAATAATAATAATGAACAAATCATTAACTAATAATCTATAAAACGATATAATTATATAAATGACTAGTGATCATATGATTAAGTGAAATATTTAAATGAAGAATAAATGAATGACAACAAATGAAAGTAAAAGACAACACAAATGAATGGTTGCTGTCTTGACAAAACTCACACACATGCAGTAAATTTGCTGCAAAGATTCTCATTTATAATTAGATTCTTCAGGACCAAAGATGGGCCGGGGATCGCCAGTTTGCATACAAATATGTGAGAAAAACTTTAAAATGTTTAAAAATATTGTTCCTCAAAGAAAGATAGTAAGACATTTGAATATTTCGCCTTTAACAGTGCAGAACACTATTAAAAGATTTAAGATATCTGGCAGGATTTCAGTGCTTAAAGGACAAGAGCGCAAGCCTAAGCTGAACAACCAAGAATCCTCATTCATTAGCGATATCACCACATGGGCTTAAGGCTGATTTATACTTCTGCGTCAAACACCGGCGTATGCTACAGCACTGACGCATAGTCCTTCACCGTGGCCGTCGGCGTCGCTGACGTGCACCTCTCAAAATTTGTAACTACATGTCGCAACAACGCGTAGCGCAAGCTCTGTGATTGGTCGGCTTGGTAGCGCTGACGAGTCTGGGCGGGACCGAGAGCCGCGCGAATGGCGCGAGCCCAATGGAGCGATTGTTTACAAGTGTGGAGTCCCGGGAAGGAGCTCCGGATGGAAAGTTTTGTTTTGTGTTTACCTCAAAGTTAAAGTTGTTGCACGTCTGCCGGTTCCTGCCTCAAAATGAGCGAGTTTAAGCCACTTGTACATCCAGGAAGTGTTCAGGAAAATCAAAACAGCAGAGAAGAAACTCGACACAAAGGAACATTTACACCTCACTGCCAACTAGCATTTCGGAAGTGTTAATTCAGACCAACAGAGACAGCGCGCAGATGTATAAATGCACAGCTATGCGCGTTGCATGCGCCGTGGGTCACGCCGGTCACCTGACGCAGAAGTATAAACCAGGCTTTAGAACTACTTTGGCAAACCTTTGTCAAGAACCACAATACGTAGTTACATCCACAAATCCCAGTTAAGACTGTACTGTACCAAAAGGAAGCCCTATGTTAACAGTGTCTAGAAGCGCCATTGACTTTTCTGAGCTCAGAGGCATCTGGGATAGACCATCACACAGTGGAGACGTGTACTGTAGTCAGATGAAGCAGTATTTTTTAGGTATTTTTGGAAGAAATGGATGCTCTGGACCAAAGAAGAAATGGATCATCCAGACTGTTACCAGCAACAAGTCCAAAAGCCAGGGACTGTGATGGTATTGGCTTGTGTCGATGCCCTTGGCAAAGGTAACTTGCACTACTGTGATGGCACCAATGATGCTGAAAAGTACAGAGATTTTGCTGCACAATATGCTGCCTTCTTTTTCAGAGACACCCATGCGTATTTAACAAGACAATGAAAAACCACATGCAGAGGAAGAGGATACAGGTTCTTGACTTGCCTGCCTGCAGTCCCGACCTGTCTCCAATAGAGAAAGTGTGGCGAAGACCCCATACTGTTGCCCAACTTAAGAGTTGTTTGCAGGAAGAATGGGACAAAATTACACCTTAAACGCTTCATCACTTGGAATCTTCAGTCCAAGGGATGTCTTATGCTTCTTTCCAACCAGACGCAGCATGAGCAGGGCTTCTGTCTGCCTGGGGACCCTAGCTTTATTGCTAAATGGCTAACATGGATTTTATGGAGATAATAGCTGTGTTTATGTGCTTTTGGAACTCTAAAAAACAGCAAAGACTTTTTTGGCCGCATATCAGAGTCCCCTTGATTCTTTCAGAGGTGCACCCAGCTCTGTGAGTTCATCAGCTTCTCCGGAAACTGTACCTGGATGATGGAAGCTTGCAGCTGTGTTTCTGACTAAGCCGAGCCCAGTTTGATGAACTGTTGTATGGTGTCGGCAAGAGGATTTCTCCTCGGGACACCAACAACAACCACTATGCTATAATCACGTCAAGAGAAAGCTCCTAATTGGTTAACACGGCACAAATGTCCGCTGAAGTTCAGATTTTCCAACTCGAGCGAATCGCGCAAAACGCATTCCTTGCTCTGTTAATCATCACTTGGGAAATATTTGAAAAAGTACCAAAAAAATCACAGGAAGACTAACAATTTTGACTTCTTTGGATCTCTTTTCATCCATCGCCAATCGCTTGCACTTGTTGATTCAGTCATAAAAATCTCATGAGTGTCTGTTTGCTTCTTCCACAACCAGAACTAGTCATTTCCCACAGATTCAAAGCTCGTCGTCTGTAGTGTGAGTCACAAAGAGAAAGCCCGCGTGCATGTAAAATGTGCTCTACAATATGCATTCAAAGGGAAAAACAGACAGTCTGACACCAGTTCCACATCAAGTCCAGAGGAAAGGAGTGAAATCCAGCAGTGGGTTTACTGGATGATCCGGCAAAACCCTCAGGCAAGTTTCAGCTCCAGCTTCTGTTTCCTGCTGTGGAAGGAGAAACATTGCCCCGAGCTTCCCTGGAAATCACACAGAGAACCAAACGCAAAAGCTGCACTGTCCCTGAACACACTCTCAACATTTTCATGAATCAAAGAGCCCAAGTTCTCGAACTGAGAGACCAGTCGGTGCGTCTTTACAGACAATCAGGCATTCTGTTTGAAAAGACAAAAAAGTTATCCTAAAGTGTTTGTTTTGTCGTATTGCGCCATCATTTTGTTTGCTGAAAAAAGAGAGAGCCGATGTGATTTACGTGCCGCAATCTGGTGAAATTCATCCCACGCTACTCAAATTATCTTCTTTTTCCTGCATCTGAAAACACAGTGTCGAATGTCAGTCTAATGACTTTTTAAGCAAGACATGGTGTGATATATTCTGAAGATCCTCTCTCTTTATTTGACTATTTGTTGCAATGCATTTAGAACAGTTTGCATTTAGAACTCATCAGTAATTATGATATATATATATATATATATAAATATGCACAATATATAAGGAGTTTCTGACAGCTGATGAAAATTATCCGTTATTGCGAAAAAAATCAGATGCGAAAAAAAATCTAAGCGCCACTTCCGTCAAAAATGAGCTACTGACATTGAGTGAATGCTTTAGGCATGTACTACACCATAAACAAATAGATTTGCTTTAAGTAGTCTAAATTCCAACATTAGCACATTCAGAAATAAGTTTTGTTGGCAAAAGCTGCTAAACGCCACCTGCCTTTGACAGCAATAGCCACTATATCCTGAGAACCAATCAGAAGGCGCGAATCAAATCATATGTTTTCATATTTATGAGTTGGGCGATGCAGTGGCGCAGTAGGTAGTGCTGTCACCTCACAGCAAGGAGGTCAGTGGTTTGAACCTCGGCTCGGCTCAGTTGGGGTTTCTTGTGTGGAGTTTGCATGTTCTCCCTGCGTTCTCGTGGGTTTCCTCCGGGTGCTCTGGTTTCCCCCACAGTCCAAACACATGCAGTACAGGTGAATTGGGTAAGCTAAATTGTCCGTAATGTATGAGTGTGTGTATGAATGAGCATGTGGATGTTTCCCAGAGATGGGTTGCGGCTGAAAGGGCATCCGCTGCGTAAAAACATGCTGGATAAGTTGGCGGTTTATTCCGCTGTGGCAACCCCGGATTAATAAAGGGACTAAGCCGACAAGAAAATGAATGAATTTATGAGTTGGCTTTTATGAGGAGACTGTTTTATTCTGCTTTCGTTCCGTTTGAACCTGTCCGGCTGTCAGTGAATGGCAAATGAAAACATCCCTTACCTCAAAACTCTGTGCATTATAAGAAAAAGAAATTAGACAAGTTATTGTATTAAGATGGTTTGTTCTGTAGACTATCAAAAAAAAAAATATAAGGGGGCTAATAATATTGACCTTAAAATGTTTTTTTTTTTTTTTTTAATTAAAACTGTTTTAATTCTAGCCAAAATAAAACAAATAAGACTTTCTCCAGAAGTAAAACATATAATCAGACATTCTGTAAAAATGGCCTTGCTCTGTTAAACATCATTATTCATATATTAAAAAAAAAAAGAAAAATCAAAGAGGGGGCTAATAATTCTGGCTTTAACTGTTTAAATATTTTGAATATCCTCTCTCTCTCTCTTTTTTTTTTTTTTTTTTTACTATTTGTTGCAATGCATTCAGAATATTTGCATATTATACTATTGGAAAAAAATACAATAAAATCATGGTCTGGTTCTAACACTTTGCAAGTATACACAAATGTCCTAGCTGTTTTTAATTCATTTTTAAGTGGCATTACCTTTTAACAAATGTGAAAATAGTAAAGAAAAAAAATTATTGTATTAAAAATTCTCAAAAAAAAAAAATAATAAAATCTAGGTCGATACTAACACTGGAAGTATACACAAAAGTTGTCACTGTTTTAGCTTTTTTCAAATTTTAAAACATTTTTACCTCTAAACAAATACATAAATAGCAAAAGACAATAGTATTAAAAACGACTAAAATTAAATTAAATTAAATTAAACATTGGTCTGATACTTTGCAAGTACACTAAAGTACACTTGTTTAAATCTAATTTGTAAGCAGTATTACCTTTTAACAAATATAAAAATAGTAAATATTACAGATGTATATAACATAATAGTAAATATTACAGAATATTACTTGATCTAAATGTATTTTATATTGAGTAATACTTATGAAACCTGCCAGATGTTTTCATTCATTCCCTCGTTCATTTTTTTTTTTTTCCTTAGTCCTTTAGTTAATCTGGGGTCACCACAGCGGAATGAACCGCCATATTTTCCTGCAAATGTTTTACGAAGCGGATGTCCTTCCAGCTGCATCCCATCACTGGGAAACACCCATACACTCATTCCCACATACACTATGGACAATTTATCCTACTCAATTCCCCTATAGTGCATGTCTTTGGACTGCGGGGGAAACCAGAGAACCTAGAGGAAATCCAACTTGCAGAGAACATGCAAACTCCACACAAAAACGGCAAATGACCCAGCCAAGGCTCGAACCAGCGACCTTCTTGCTGTGAGGCAATCATGCTACCCACTGCGCCACTGTGATGCCTTATTTATATGTTTATTATAATTATTAGTAGTAGTATTAGTAGTAGTATAGTCCAACACAATCTCACGGCAATTCGTAACTTTTTCATTTAGTGGCTAATTCGTACAATTTAGTACGACTTGCTTATCCCCCAATGACGGTTGGGGTTAGGGGTGGGGTCAGGTGCCACGCCTCCTTTTTAAAATCGTACCATTTTGTACGACTGAACTGAATTAGCCACTAAACTGGCAAAACGTAAAATACTTACGTTTTCTCATGAGATCAGGCTGTATTCACCTTATTCTCAGCTGTCGAGCAGGCGCTGCCATTTGAATCTTTTTGTCTCGCGACTTCCGGTCACATTCACTTCCATTCATTTTTTGACGTTAACAACTGCTCGTTACGCTGCTTGATGTTGCAATTTAATATTGTCTTATTATATAATGCTACTTGGTCGGTGTAGTCATGCAAACATTTGTTTGTAGAGCAAGTAGTTTGGCCATTTTCTGCCGTTTATTATTCCTAGTCATTTCTCCCATAGGCGACTGAATCGGAAGTTCTAAGACAGTCGCGAAAACAGGCGCACTTCCGCATTGTAGAATAAGGTCAATAGTCACAATTGAGAATTTTTAAAAAGCATCTGTATTTGTGCATATTTTTCTAGTAAGGCATTGGCTTGAGGTTAAGATTTAAGATGCACTTGCATGCATGAACTTTTTTGCTCTTTATGTACAGCTCAGGTGTCTGTGATCGACTGTGAAAGATAGTCATAAGGCAGAAACAATGCGAATTTAAAGCCCCCCGTGTAAAAAGCAGAGCACTGAGAGGCCATGAGTCTGCTTTAATACCACAGCCACGCTCGTGCATGCCAATAAACCGGCTTATGTGTGTGATATTCAGGTAGCGAATTCTTCACCGACCAAAAGAATAGGAACGAGAAAGATATGACAAAACAGGAGAGAAAGAATCCAAATGCAGGATGGATTCTGTGCATGAGCGATTGAGAGAGCAGAAAGTAGGCTAGAGAAGAAACGCACACACGGAGCACGCTGCATTTGTAGTTGAATTAATTCCTGCCTCTGGCAATAACAAAGCAGAAACAAGCTGATAAGTTCTGACAAGGTGAGCGGGCCACAGCTATAAGCCCCTTTAACCGCTGTAGTCGTACCTACAACATTTAAACATGCACACAGACAAAGGAAAACAGACGACATGGAGGTAAAAGAACACTTACGTGTTTGCACTAAATGAGTTCACCTGCTGCTGCTGCTGCAAGGGCTTTTATTTACATCTGCCAAATGCAACTGGAGTTTTAATGAAGAAATAGGATTTGTTTTGCTGATAGAAAAAAAAAACTGTTTATAAAGATTAGGAATTCAAGAGTTCACACTTAGATATGCTTAGCATTATAGCAGGTTTGGCATGCTGTCCCGGGAGAGAACCCTGAGCTCGGAGATATTTGAGCCTAGGGCTCCCGCCCGGTCAATAAGCATATCAGAGGATCCGAGATCAGGAAGGTCTCGATAGTTCCCCCTTTTAGAAAGGGGAGAGAAAGGAGGAGATGGGGTGGAAGGGGGGATTCTTCTGAAATGAAGATAGGGAAAAAGTTAGAGAGTGATCCATTTATAGTAGGCTAGGATCACTCGGATTGGATTATTACTGATTACAAATGAGTGGCCAGCTGTGCTCAATCATATCACGTGCTCCCCTCGAAATTAGTTTATGAAACTTCACTTATATATACAGTTGAAGTCACAATTAGGGATGGGCGATACCACAATTTTTAAATTCGATACGATATCAATTCTTTGTTACATTTTTTTTACAATATCGATACCGATATCGATACCACTTATTATTTAAAATGTTTATGTCATTTTTCTAAATAATGTTTTTAAAAATTATTACATGTAAATATGCATACATATGCTGTATGTACACACTGCACAGATACACACACACACACACACACACACACACACTTATATTTATTCACCTAATGCCGAGTTCAGACTGCATGATTTTCAAAGTAGTCGTGTCAGAGATGTTTTCACACTGCTTGACTATCTGGGCTAGCATTACGTTGCTGCTTTGTTTACACTGCAAGATGGATCGGTGACAGGGATTTTCACATTGCATGACTTTACTATATGAAGAATCGCTGACAAGTTCGTCTAAACTACGTCTCACAGCCAAAAACACGTAGTATATCTTTAGTTATTAACTACATAATGAGAAAGAAGCCTTTAATGGGGTAGAACATGTACATATTTGCTCACCTGGGTTTAAAGGGAATTAGCCATTTCTCCTCAACGTTGATAATAAACTAATTTATTTCTGTATGAAACGTCAAACAGACACGGTTGCTCCTGAGTCCTGTCAAACCTCCACTAGTTTTCCCTCCATTTCATGGGTCCAAATAAACCGAAAAAGAGCGCTTTTAACTTCTCCCACAGCCTCCCGCTGGCCTGCAGCAGGTATACACACACGCACAAGTGAATGCCGCTCTCTCATTGGTTGTGAGCGATTGCTGATGTTATTTTCAGTCAAAACTCAATTCACACGGCATGATTTGAATCGCAACAGCTCCAGATATTCAGCACGCCAAATATCTCACAGGCATCGGCGACTCATCGGCGATTCTCTCAGATCGTGTCTTTGATAGTTCATACTGTGTGATTGTCAGTCACGTGCACGAGCAGCGATTTGCCTGTGATTTCAGGCATTTGTTGGCGATTTCTCAAAACCTGTCGGCGAGCCAAAATCGGGGCTACAATCACGCAGTCTGAACTAGGCATAATGGTAATGAGAGAGAAAAAGAGAGCTGATTTATTATTCTGATTTATTAATTAATTCATTTTTATTTGTATTTAATTATTATTATTATTATCATTATACTATATATGTAATACTATACTATTATTTGCTGTGTTTACTATGTTACATATATTTATCAGAGGTCACGTTAACCGAATATTTTCCGTCATTGACAGATTTGTTTCAGCAGTGACGGAAAAATCTGAAGGTGATCCGTCATTTTGAGGGATTATGCTGAGGGTGATCTATTGTAATTTGTAGCTAACTGTAATTCCCACTCCTGTCCAGCTGATGGCGATTGTGCTGCAGTATTTTTTTTCCTGGTGAAACGAGTGCTTGCAAGACCGGGAAATCCCACATTCAGAAAATCCAGCAAACTTCTGATCACTTCCTTAGGAGAAATGTTTCCTAACTACAAAACGCTAGCTAAAGTGGCGCTACCCAGAGAGCAGGTAGTAATCCGCCGGAGCTCGGCTGCCCTTCGGCGCCTCCGGCTCCCAACTCGGCATAGGCGAGTGTTATCCAGGCCGAGTATGGCCCACAGCTTGCTCCCGCACATGCGTTTGTGACGCGGCTGTAAAGTACTGGCCCGATTCCTGTTAACCATATCTGGCCCGAGTCTGTCTGTAGAGTCCGAGCCGCTTCTGGCAAGGACTCTCCAGTGTGGCAGCAGAACGCGGCTTCAGCCTCCAGAACAAAATTTACAACTGTCACGAGAAGTCAACTTTCCGAGGCAAAGACACAGAATTTAATGACAACTGCCTCTGCATCAGTTTCTCGATGGGTTTGATTGCGCACAGGCAAGATATGAGGTAAGGCAGATATGAGTTATTGTTAATTTGTCAAGTAAATAAATGAATAATTTAGCCTTTATGCTCGTCATGCAAGTTCATTATTATATATGAATGAAAAAAGAGATTAGAAAATAACTTCAAATTATTTAATTGATGGTCAATAATAGGTTATGACGGAATATTTACAACCCTCTACGTCAAAATGACAGACAATGAGAAAGTCTAACGCGACCTCTGATATATATATATATATATATATATATATATATATATATATATATATATATATATATATATATATATATATATGTATATATATATATATATATATATATATATGTATATATATATATATATATATGTATATATATATATATATATATATATATATATATATATATATATATATATATGTGTGTGTGTGTGTGTGATCATGGGCTCTCTCCCAGGACAGGATGCCAATCACACTTTATTATCAATCATCAGCCAAGTGTGAACTCTTGAAAATGTTTAAAAAAAAATTATTCTCTTTATTAAACAGCACTTGGAAAATATTTGAAAAATAATTTAAATTTCAATAATAACTTTTGTATATAAAGAATGACTTTCTGTATCCAGAAAAACACGATTACCTTTTTATGCTTGTATGCAGGTCACACTTTCAGCAATCATTCACACTTTGAGAAAGTACGGAAAAAGACAGCCTGCAACAACCTGAGGGTGACTGAGTGAATAATAGCAGAATTTTAATTGTGGGCAAAACTTTTTCTTTAAACCTGATCAAAGGCATCCTTCAACCGCTGCAAGAGAAGCAGCTCTCAGTTTATCGAAACGGCTCCTGTATTGTGCAAATGATCACCTGTTCAAAAGAAAAGAGCTGTTTACTTGGCCTTGTGTACGTCAGTTTCAGCCTCTATATGTCGTCTCATTAACTTTAATAGACACAAGAACGCCTCCTATGCAAGCGTCCCCCCAGAAACACGTTTACCTGGCTATATCTTGCTGCGCACACTCATATTTTTTGACTGTTCTTTGTGATGAATGGCGACATAAATCACCGCTGGCAGCCCGGTAAAAAACCTAAACCCCCATCCAGAAAAGACAGCATGTAAAATTAAGAGATGTAGAGAACGGCAATAAATCTTTCCGGGCTAAGCCACTCTCTTTCTCTTTCTCTCTGGAACGAAGTCATCAGTAACTCTTCCACTCCGTCCACTTTATCAGGTATGGTTTTATCTCAGACGCTCCATCACTCTCTCTCTCTCACCCTCCTTTGCTCTCTTTCTTTGTAAGCTTTTAAATGTTTTAGTTTTTGCAATATATATTTTTTATTTACAAAGAAATGTTTTGTATTGAGCAGAAATACAAATATCAATGAATGAATTTCATCATTGGTCAAGCAAAATCAGCTATTTACATTATAACCCCAAACCAGAAGAAATTGAGACCGTGTGGAAAATGCAACTGAAAAAAAAGTGATTTCTATATTTACTTTGACTTGTATTTCATTGCAGACAATATAACAGACATTATTTAATGTGTCATGATTCCCACCATTATTCCAGCAAAAAAGTCTTAAAGAGCCCCTATTATACATTAAAAAAGGTGATATTTTGGTTGTAAGGGTCTCCAACAACAGGCTGATATGCATGCACGGTCAAAAAACACTTTCATTGTCTTGAAATAAGCATCTATGTTTACCTGATTATCCCAGCAACTCCCATATAATTCGTTTAGCGTTTCATTTGTTCCCAAACCCCTCCTTAGCACGATGCAAATCTGCATTAATTAGACCGATGACAGCCTGTTGCAATTGGTCGACAGCGTTCAGCGTGAGACTGAGTAAAATGCAACCCAGGTTCATCCTGGAAACGTAGCCCCGCGGACGTTTCTGGAGAACGTGAAATACGTCCCGGGAGGTACGTATTTGTGCAGTTTTTGTTTTCGCGAATCCACGAGAGGCCGTCGTGTGCGCTTTTTCGCATTTCAAATGCCTCTCGAATGCCTGCGCTGTTCGCATAAAGACGCTAGAGGCCGCTGTCGAGCGACCGTATGTCCGACTGACTGAATTTCTCCTCTGTTTTTGATGTGATGTGCATAAGTAATCCTTTTATCTGTCTGACGTGGTCCAAACACAGTGAATTATGTTTGATCAAACAAAAGAATAGTGAAATATGAAAACAGTGATCGGTCCCTGTGGCTTGTACAGCACCTCTCATCGGTTGGAACACAATAACTTTTGCATAGATTATGGTAGAGACATTTTTGTCTTTATTCCTATGATTACAGACATGTGCAGGAACCAACTAAATTAATTACAGCACGCTAGACCACACAGAACCTAAAAGGTAAACTTTCAAATTTGAGTTTATAAAAAATTTACAAAAAGTACTTCTTCTTTTAGGTGTTTATTATAACACAGACAAGAAATACAGTTATTTTAAACACGTTTAATAGTGTTTTATGAAACTTCAAAGGGTTTTCTTGAAAATGATACCAAATTTTTGTATTTACACTTTACGCTTTTAAATTTGGGTAGGCAAAATCCAGGCGGAAATCCCAAAATAGCAGCAGAGTTTAACTGGGTCAATATTTTACCTCCTAAAATTTGGAGAAAGGTGTGAAGTTAACCCACATAATTATGTACCAAATCATAATTACAGTTACCTGTTGACATCACCTGTTTCAAATCACATCATTATTTAACCAGTTTATCTAATTAATAGTACTAAACTGCTTCTGGCTCATCTTTGGAAGGTGTTGCAGGTCTGAATGACAGGAAAGGATGAATATTTACAAATGAAAATGACGATGACCAAACAAAACATAAAATATTTTGTGTTTATATTATCTGCAGTGAAATACAAGTCAAAGTACATTTGGAAATCACTGCTGCGTTTTCCATACTGTCCTAAAATTAGATAGACATGATGAATGGCACGAACTTCGTATTAGTTTTTAAAAACATAGTTAAGTCAACAATCATTGTTGATTTTAAAGGGTCACGAAACACCAAAGCACATTTTTTGAGCTGTTGACAGTCGTATATGTGTACCACACTGCTAAAAACACTATTAGGACACATATATTTCACTAAAAAGTGTAAATTGGTCGTTTTTGCGTTATTTCAAGCAAATTCGTACTTCCAGTTTGAAACGAATTTTTGAAGCTGCGTCACGGTCATGACATAATAGCCTGTATTCCAGCGTGCAGACTGGACGTCTGTGCCAGAGTGTGTCTTATTACGTCTTACAGTGTGCTGCATTAATGCATGAGTAAAGCTTGGTTCAAACCAATCAGCGCGCTCTATTGTGCAGCTTCATTAATATTCATTACTGTCACCGTGTTTAGACGACAGAGACGCCACGTTGTGTTGGCAAAACAAGCGTGAAGTGTTGCTTTTATAGTTTGCTGCAGTTAAGTTTTGTTTTCATTTTCTCTCTGTGAGAGCTCAGAGTCACGTGTGGATTAACAGTGTACGCGACGCTCGACAACAATAACTTACGTGTCTAAGGAGGATTATTGTTTACCTGAAAGCTGTTCTCATCTGCAAACGCTGAGATCCGGATTCGCTTGTAGTCTCCTCTAAATAAAGACGCGGCTCTAGTTGCTGGTGATTGTCCTGTCTCTACAGATTTGGTAAGTGAGCGACCAGTGCTCTTTGTTTATTCAGTTTGTATTTTATTCGTATCAAACAAACTATTGCACCGAGTGTAAACAAGTTAGCACTACAACCAAACTATAACCTCGTGTTGGATTTTGTGACCGGAATAACACACGTGGCTTTCCGACGCTACCTGCCGTGTGTATCTAAGTTTCCGGGAAATGCGGAGTTTTTTTTTCTCTCATTCGCCGTGCGGTATCAAACATTGCATGAAAAATACACGCTTAGAGCAGATCCTTGAATCAAATATCACGTTTGTCGCGAGAGGCATGAATGAATTCCCTGAATGAAAGAGCCAAACTGCAGTTAAAGTCCACCATTTAATAATTTGGCAAATAATTCGACTACAGATGTCCATGTAAACACAATCACTTTGTCCGCTGTGGTTGTGTGTTTTGACTCTGAAATTCAGCAAGCCCAAATAGACACTCCCACACCACGCCTCTTTTCTTCCTCTGACACTCCCCCCTAAACAAAGCTGGACACGCCCAATTTTTCTGACTTTTTCCAAAGTAGAGGTGTGAAAACACCCTGCTGAAACGAGGGGGTTTCATGGCCCTTTAAGTCTTATAAACCGATAAATGCAATCAATGATTTTGAAATTGAATGGTGTTGCGATGATGGGTTATTGTTATTAATAAAGAGCTGTACTTTACAAATGAACTGATTTTATTTGTAAATGAGTTGTTAAAGTATTTGTAAAATAAAATCACCCCCCCCCCCCTCTCTCTCTCTCTCTCTCTCTCTCTCTCTCTCTCTCTCTCTCTCTCTCTCTCTCTCTCTTTGTTCATGTTGTCCATCCATTCACTCTCATCAGGACTTTACTTGGAGTAAAACTTAAAACGAAATGACAGAATGTCACAGTCCATCAGAACAGATCTGAAGTCTAGTTGACTGTTATTTAGAGCAGGATTTTGCGGTTTTCCGAGTGACACAACAGAAATACACAACCATTGATTGATGTAGACCTTTATTCATTATACCTCAGTGAACTCCGCTGACCAACTCAAGACACAAACTTCTTACACAGAGGTGATTTTTCATCACACTGCACTTAATTGACCTTGTGTAAAACCTGCTGTGTTGGATTTGTTCCCCTTTTTTTGTTGTATAAACTTTCAAACTCAAAGGAGGAATTGATTTAATGTGTTGCTATAGCTCTTTTATTGATAATAATTACTCATCAGTTAGTCCATTAGTTAATGTTAGTTAATGTTTTTATTAACATTACCCAAGTATGAAAAATATTGTAAATAATTTATTAATCATAGTTCAATATTTACCTATGCACTATTAAAATCCAGAGTTGTGCTTGTTAACATTAATGCCCCGCCCTAAAGACACTCCATGTGACCAGAAGTGCAGAAAAGTCGTTTTAAGGGGATAGAGAACGTTGTGTGAATAAAAGTTTCAGAGGGGAAAGGATTATTTTTTATAAAATAATGAAGTGGACACATGAGCTTATATACTGTACAGAAGAAGTCAAAATGATTATCCCTCATGTGAATTTTTTTTTAATATGTTTAACAGATCAAGGAATTTTTCACAGTATTTGCTATAATATTTTTTCTTCTGGAGAAAGTCTTATTTGTTTTATTACGGCTAGAATAAAAGCAGTTTTTAAGTTTTTAAAACCAATATTGTTAGCCCCCTAAAAGGGCCATGAAACTTTCCTATCTCAGCAGTGTGTTTTCAAACCTCTACTTTGAAAAAAGTCAGGAAAGTGGGTGAGTCCAGCTCTATTTAGGTGGACGTGTCAGGGGAGGGAAAGAAGGAAGATTTTGCATAAAAATAGGAGTTTTGGTTTGGGCATGTGCTGATTTTCACAGAGGCAAAACAAACACAGACACAGGGGAGAAAGACAGTGGGCCCTATCATACACCCGGCGCAGTGTGGCGCAAGGCGCGGCGCAGTAGTCTTTTGGTAGTTTCAGCTTGGCGCAAGAGTCGTTTTGAGGCGTTGCGCTACGCTGTTTAAATAGCAAATGCATTAGCGCTCATATGTGCGCCCATAGACGTTCTGGTCTAAAAAGGAAGGCGTTTTGAGGCGGACCGCTGGCGCGTTGCTATTTTGAGAAACTATAATAGATTTTTCATTAGACCAAAACTAACCCAGTCTAAACTCGCTTACGCACTGCTTAATACGCACAAGAGAGCAATAGGCAAATATCTTTACATATGAAAAAAATTAAATATTAAGGATATATATAGGATATAATAATAATAGATATAGGATATAAATATAAAGGATTAAAATATTACAAAACATATTATTTTCTAGCCTACATAAATATGAAAAATCACTGCTTTTATGTCTTCTTCATCTCGGGAGGCTTTTTCAGTTTATTCATAACAATTTGCTTTTGTATAATGTTATCATTATTAGCATTATTATTTATTATATCCATATTTATATTTGTTTTATTAAAAACAAGCTTAGATTTGCCCACCTGTCAGAAAATAATTATTAAAAAGTTATTTGTAAATAACTCAGTATTTTGACCTCACTTCGTTATTATTGTTCATTTATTAATTTGCTGGAAATTAGAACTGAATTTAGAAATAGTTTTGAAACAAATATTTGCGCTTAACAAACGCAATTAATTATTTATAGGCTAATTGATGTCTGTGCGTAAAGGTTTCCCTATCCAAGAGCGAAAGTGAAAGTAGATCCATTATCTCTCATTCTCACGCAGTAGATGCTCTGTTTAACTGTTTTCTGTTAAAAAACTGTCAACTGTTTGCTTGTGAAATGCTCATTTTTTCCACTTAGACTTACTTTGCGTCCTGTAAATAGCGAATGTGCTCTTGGCGTGACGCAGCTGGGTCTTAAAGGTAATGGGAGATGAGACTCTAATTGGTTTATTCTTAACTCATTAAAAAAATAAACTCAACCCTTTTAGACCATGCGCCTTGGCTCAAAGCTGATTTTACCGTCCGTAAATTAGCAAAAATGCGTTCTGACATGCCTGAAAGCGTTTGCGCCCTGCGTTTTGCGCTCTGCGCATGGGCCGTCGAAATAAAGCCCAGTGACTGTGTTTACATCGTCATCAGTGGGCGCACGCAGAATTCCGCAGATTTTTAGCCCATCATTAATTCTGTTTATTTACTTGAGTAAATGTGTGTGAATCTATATTTGTTTAGTTTTTTAATTATTTTCTGTAATATTATTGACTAATGTGAAAATGTTCATCTGATTTATGTACAATGCAGTTTGTACAGTAATAATAAGTTGTACAGTAATTTTGTCTTTTACTAGAAATATTATATGACAAACTTGCTTTATTTACCAAATAAAGTGAATCTAATTGAATTTGCATTTTAAACAAAATAAAACTTAAAAAGATGTTTTATTTTATTTCATATATTAAGGTTTTAGTTATGATACTCCCAAAATAATTCAGCAGAAATCCGCAGACTTTTATCAAAATTCTCAGCAGAAATTGCAAAAAATGTCCGCAGATTCCGTCTGGCCCTAGACATCCATAAAATTAAATCATTTGCTAAGTATTAACTTGTGGACTTTAACTGCCGTTTGGCACTTTCACTTTCATTCAGGAACATTACATGCATGCCCCCCATGACAAGTGAGATACTGGAAGGAGAGGAACTGCTGGAAAAGTGCAGCACATTTATAGCTTTAATGGGATGTTTCAGCCTGATCTCACGAGAAAACGTAAGTATTTTACGTTTTGCCAGTTTAGTGGCTAATTCGTACGAATTCGTACGAGTTCAGTCGTACGAAATGGTACGGTTTTAAAAAAGGAGGCGTACTAAATTGTACGAATTAGATCGTACGAATTCATACGAATTAGCCACTAAATGAAAAAGTTACGAATTGCCGTGAGATTGTGTTGGATGTTTGATACCGCATGTGGTATGAGAGATAAAAAAACTGCATTTCTCGGTAACTTGCATGAACTCGGTAGGTAGCGTGAGAAAGCTGTGTGTGTACAGACTATGCTGTCACAAAATGCAGCAAAACATTCTATACGAAGATAATAGTTTGATTAAGGTGTTTACATGTTTAAACTCGGAGAGCAGCATTTACAGCGGATCTTTCAGCCCGTAAAGTTGTAGTGATATTAAAGCACGGTAAACATAGTACCCAAATTATTTTGACTAAGGTTTGTCTTTAAACACTGAAAGAGTACTGCTGACAATACGAACTATCTTTGCCTCTGAATAAACAAACAAATACACTGATCACACACTTACCAAATCTGTAGAGACAGGACAATCAACACCAACTGGAGCTGCGTCTTTTTTAAAAGAAGAACTTCTGTTGAGTGCACTGTAATACACATGTAAGTCCAACTGCGCTCTCATAGCGGGAAAATGAAAACAAAACTATTGTTGCAGCACATTTATAAACGCAACACTGACGACCCGTATCTCCAAACAATTCTTCTTCTTCCACTTGTTTTAACTACGGTTGGCACCACAACGTGGCGTCTCTCTGCCATCTGAACACTGTTGTAACAGGTCTTCGAAGCTATCATGCATATAAATGAAGTTGCACCTCATTCACAATAGAGCATGCTGATTGGTTTGAAGCAAGTGTTTCTCATGAATTAATGCAGCACACTTAAACGCATCACGTTGTTCTCGCCAGTACAAACAGCCAGTCTAGAGGCAGGAATACACGCAAGGATCTAATCTCCGTGACGCAGCTTCAAAAATTTGTTTCAAATCGAAAGAACAGATTTGCTGGAAATAACGCAAAAACAACCAATATTCACTTTTTATGTTAAATATATGTGTCCTAATAGTGTTTATAGCAGCGTGGAACACATAAATGACGACAGCACAAATAATGTGTTTTGGTGTTTCGTGCTCCTTTAAGCTAATATTTGTTTTCGATTGGCCCCAGAAAAAACTACCAAAAAACCAAAGCATTAGCTATGTTTCCATACAAAAATGCGAATGAACTTTATGCGCAAAATGAAGTTTATTTATAAACAAATTTCAAGAGGATCACGTGCTTATGATTGTTCACAGCTGTTCCGACTTTAGCTAATAACTGATTATCCTATCAGACGATCCTTAACTCACTATAAATAACCAGACTTTTCTCATCTCAATATCTTCGTCTTGAAGAAACCCCTCGCCCATCCCTACTTTCCCTCCTTTCAAACGGGCGTCACGGTGGCCAGCGATTAGCGCTGTTGCCTCACCGCAAGAATGCCCCTGGTTTAATTCCTTTCCAAACCAGACGGCATTTCTGTGGGTTTTCTGTGGGTTTTCCCCGAGTCCTCCGGTTTCCTCCCACAGTTCAAAAACAAGCACTCTAAACAATTAATCCAAATACTTTAATTAAACTCTGAGTACACCTTTCAGCATACATATCTGACACTTAGCTACAACAAGCAAGAGGGGGAGTCATCAAGATCTTCTTGAGCTCAAACTCCCCTCTCGCCTTGCAACAGGAGGGAGCCCAGGGCTCGAGGATCTTATAAGCTCAGGGCTCTCTCCCGGGACAGCACGCCAAACTAGTCTTATTATCAATCATCAGCTAAGTGTGAACTCTTAAAACTGGATTATCGCATTAAAGACGTGCAAATAAAGCAGCGTTTACATCCAACGAGTCAAAGCGAACAAATTCGTCAATTCCTGATTAACTGCCGCCAAATACCGACAGTGCTGCAGTAGGAGAAGCTGCATCAATCTTCATCTAATAAATGACTTGCGCCTCAGAAGGCAATCCTGACACGCAGTGAACGCGCGGTGGCGTTTGAAGGTTTCAGACGTGGAGTACAGACGCTCTTGATTCTGAACGTCCTTAATGATATAATAACACTAATCCTAAAATGGTAAGGCGTTTTAGAATGAACAAATAAACATTTCAGATGTTTTACAGTGTGCTCAGCCTGCTGGTTTTTCCATTTACACACATTTTCATCATCACATGATCACTAATAACAGAATCTCATGATCTTTTTTAATGCGCATACTGAAATTTGTGCGGTAAAAGTGTTTCCATCGTAGTTTATGCACATTTTTTCTTATCGAATAAAAAAAGTTTATCCTACTCAGTTATGCGCATACGTTTTTTTATGCACATTTTCAAAATGTATGGGCATCATGGCATTTCTGTAAGGGTCCATCTATTTGTCTATGACAAAGCAACACAATCTCACGGCAATTCGTAACTTTTTCATTTAGTGGCTAATTCGTATGAATTCGTAGGATCTAATTCGTACAATTTAGTACGATTTGCTCATCCCCAATGATGGTTGGGGTTAGGGGTGGGGTCAGGTGCCACACCTCCTTTTTAAAATCGTACCATTTCGTACGACTGAACTCGTACGAATTCGTACGAATTAGCCACTAAACTGGCAAAATGTAAAATACTTACGTTTTCTTGTGAGATCAGGCTGGACAAAGCTAACAGTATGGATGAAGGTTAAATGCTTGTAAGCCTTTTACCACATAAAATTTATTTTAATTAGTTTCCAACTCCGAATTTTAATCTGACTCCAGTTTATAATAATTTAAAATTTAGATTAATCTAATTCAAGCTGATTACCTTATAGGTTGTAATTAGGTCTAATTTAGATCGATTAACCTAATAAATCCTTATTTTCATTTAATGGTTCATAGTTTACCCGAAGTCGCTTAGAGTCAGTATGCTGGCCAGTTACATGTGCTCACGGACACATCCTCGCCAGTTCTGGTTCTTAGAAAATAAACTAATTTCCTTTAAGTAATACTAGGCCGTCCCATGATTGCTCATACCTAAAGAAAGTTTGATTTAGCTTAGCTAGAGAATATAACTGTAAGCTAAGTTCCATTAAGTAATATTAGGCCGCCCCATGCTTGCTCATACTTAAAGTTTGATTTAGCCCCTAGATTATATAATAAATCAGTGATTATCAGAAATCAACAGGTCTCTAATGCTGTGCCTATGCCTTATTCATTGAGCCTGAATGTATGACTAATCCTCTTTGTAGGCTGCGGAAACATCAGCCTAAACAATCTGCTAGATTTAAATGATTTCAGGAGATATTAGACAAGATCTTAAACAATTCTTAAACAAGAATTTCACATTTATTTGTCAGGCAAAAATATTCAATTCCAATTTACATTTTTAAACAAAATAAGCCAATCAAGATTGTACAACATCAATTATTCAAATATACATTTAAGAGTTAGATATGAAGACCATTTTCAGTTGATGTGAAGACCTTTTTCACTGGAGTGGAGCATCTGGCAAAGATCTTATCAAAGTCAAAACCCAAATTAACCGATATAAGAGAGATAGTAAAATATTACATTGAAATTAGGACCATTTTACTAATCACACAGAGACATTTAAAATGACACCAAACATGAAAATAAAGCCACAAGATACACAATATTAAAAACTTAAACATTCTGTGTGAAATATGAGTGAGCTGCTCTGGTGGAGAAGGTAAAGTGCAGGGCAAAGAGGGGGGCTCAGGATGCATGATCGAGGCAACCTGAACAACTTGTTTTCTAGATCACAGGTGTCAAACTCAGTTCCAAAAGGGCCGCAGCTCTGCACAGCTTAGTTCCAACCCTAGTTAAACACACCTGATCAAACTAATTGAGTCCTTCAGGCTTGTTTGAAACCTACAGGTAAGTGTGTTGGAGCAGGGTTGGAACTAAACTGTGCAGGACTTCGGCCCTCCAGGAATTGAGTTTGACACCCCAGTTCTAGATGATCTTCTTCTCAGATTGAAAAGTTTATTGTTTTAGTGCCTGACCATTCTTGTGGTTTTGTCTCGAGTGGAGTTCCATAACAGTTTTCAGGGTTTATTATTATGGAGCCAGTTTTTTTATGTGCATATGCAAAATGCACATAAAAATAGGTGGATGGAAACATAGCTAGTGACTTGCTTTTAACCTAATTAACCCAGTTAAGCCTTTAAATTTCACTTTAAGCTGAACACTAGTATCTTAAAAATATCCAGTCAAATAGTATGTGCTGTCATCATAGCAAAGATAAAATAAATCAGTTATTAAAACTATTATGTTTAGAAATGTGTTGAAAAAGTCTTCTTTCCAGTAAACAGAAATAAGAGAGAAAAACACAGAGGGAGCTAATAATTCAGTAGGGCAAATAATTCTGACAGCAACTATACATATACAAACAAGAATTTCATTTCGACTTTAAGGATGTTTCCAAGGTATAATATAATTTGCTCTAAAAACGTAAATCAGCACAGCTACTTCACAGAGTATGAGCTATGGGGAAAAAGTGCGCAACAAAGACACCACCTATACCCTGAAGGAAAAAACACTATAACAACTTCACAAAAAAAAAAAAAGCATAACATCAAAAGAGCAGGATGAAAGAGGCCAGCGAGGAACAAGCTTGAACCGCTCACATGAAAGCCTGGGGAAAATGATCCAGGGTGGCTCAGCTCGAAAACCAGCGTTTATACCCACATGTGTCTTCACACTCGAGCAGAGTGAGCGCTCTTCAGAGATTAATCACCATGATGAATGGCCACATCTCATTAATAAATGAAAAGGCAGAACAACAACAGAAAAAAAGAGAGACTCATTAGAGCAGAGGCCATTGAGGTGCTGGAGTCTGAATACTGCACCAGTCATTTGCATTGTTGATGTACGTATATATACACGGAATGAGTTTTTTTTTTTTAAACAATAGTTTTAATAACTCGTTTATTGTAACTTTTTCTTTTTTTATCTTTATCATGATGACAGCACACAATATTTGACTAGATATTTTAAAAGATAGTATTCAGCTTAAAGTGATTTTT
The DNA here is from genome assembly GCF_052040795.2 of Danio rerio. Classification (NCBI taxonomy): domain Eukaryota; kingdom Metazoa; phylum Chordata; class Actinopteri; order Cypriniformes; family Danionidae; genus Danio; species Danio rerio. The sequence goes on along the minus strand of NC_141025.1, from coordinate 6,670,333 downwards.
AAAGGCTTAACCAGGTTAATTAGGCAAGTTAGGTTAATTAGGCAATTCAAGAGTTCACACTTAGCTGATGCTTGATTATAAAGCTTGTTTGGCATGCTGTCCTGGGAGAGAGCCTCGAGCTCATAAGATCCTCGAGCCCGGGGCTCCCTCATGTTGCAAGGCGGGATAGGAGATTGAGCTCAGGTAGATCTCGAGAACTCCCCTGCTGTAGTAACCAATGAACAGTCAGTGATTGCTCTTTGGAGATAACAACATACTAGAAGCATGTCTATGGTGCCGATTTGGATTAGTCAATTAACTTAATTTGCATGTTTTTGGACGGTGGGAGGAAACCGGGGAACGCGGGGGAAACCCACGTGAGCACGGGGAGAAAGAGCAAACTCCACACAGAAATGTCTGCTGGTTTGGTAAAGCCTGGAACCAGAGACATTCTTGCTGTGCATTCTCCATGTGTCCATCTAGGTCCATCTCCAGGTGTCTCCATCTAGGAAGGAGGAGGAGTAGGGGTGGAAGGGGGGGACTCTTTAAAACGAAGATAGCGGTGGAATGAAACCCAGGGTATTTATAGTAGTTTAGGAGTCATTTGATTGGAGCATTGTGAATTGGATAATGCGGATCCAGCCGCTAGCAATCATAAGCACGTGATCCTCTCGAAATTAGTTTAATATATAAACTTCTCTTATATATTGATGGTTTGTTCTGTAGACAATCAAAAACAAATACTGCTTAAGGGAGCTAATAATATTGACCTTAAAATGTATATATATATATATATATATATATATATATATATATATATATATATATATATATATATATATACAGTTCAGAATTATTAGCCCCCTTTTGATTTTTTTCTTTTTTAATATTTCCCAAATGATGTTTAACAGAGCAAGGAAATTTTCACACTATGTCTGATAATATTTTTTCTTCTGGAGAAAGTCTTATCTGTTTTGTTTCAGCTAGAATAAAAGCAGTTTTTAATTTTTTAAAAAACAATTTTGGGACAAAATTATTAGCCCCTTTAAGCAAATAATTTTTTCGATAATCTACAGAACAAACCATCGTTATACAATAACGTGCCTAATTACCCTAACCTGCCTAGTTACCCTTATTAACCTAGTTAAGCCTTTACATGTCACTTTGAGCTGTATAGAAGTGTCTTAAAAATATCAAGTAAAATATTATTTACTGTCATCATGACAAAGATTAAATAAATCAGTTATTAGAATTAGGTTTCTAAAACTATTATGCTTAGAAATGTGCTGAAACAATCTTCCCTCCATTAAACAGAAATTGGGGAAAAAAATAAGTCACGGGGGCTAATAATTCTGACTTCAACTGTTTATTTATATATATATATATATATATATATATATATATATATATATATATATATATATATATATATATATATATATACACATACATACATACATGCATGCATGCATGCGTGCATACATACATACATACATACATACATGTGTGTATATATATACACACACACAGTACACAGTACACACACACACTCACACACACACATATATATAAATATATATATATATATATATATATATATAAATATATATATATATATATATATATATATATATATATATATATATATATATATATATATATATATATATATATATATATATATAATTGATGATTTTATTATGCTGGAAAAAGTGTAATAAAGCTTTTTCCTAAAATATTTTTTGAACATTTATTTCTACCCAGTTACTCATATTGCATGACAAATCATTTATTAAATTAACCGATGCAGTATTCATGCATTGACTGCTTCATTCATCATGCTGCAAATGGTTAGTCAGGCAAATAAAAGATAGATTTCATGCATATAGAATATATACTTACTTACTCTGAGGGCCATTTATATCAAAGTTGATATTTAGCTGGACCATATTAGTGTTTTGTAACATCAAATTTTGTTTGAGGTGAGTTGTTAGTCCAGTGCTCAAATCTGGACCAGGACATACACTACAGAGCTCATCCAATTCACCTACAGCACATCTCTTTTGGACTGTGGAGGAAACTGGAAGAAAAACCCATGCAAACACAGGGTGAACTTGCAAATATTTATTGTGTGTATATATGTATATATATATATATATATATATATATATATATATATATATATATATATATATATATATATATATATATATATATATATATATACAGTTGAAGTAAGAAATAAAACAAATAATACTTTGTCCAGAAGAAAAAATTGTATCAGACATACAATAAAAATTTCCTTGCTCTAATAAATATCATTTGGGAAATATTTAAAAAAGAAAATAAACTCAAAGGGAGGCTAATAATTCTGACTTCAACTGCAAAATAAAAAAATATCTATATATTTTGAAAAATTAAAGATTAGTAAAACCATAAAATAATGGTTACTTAAAATCAAAATTAAATAAAACTAAATAATTGTGGTAATATTAACATTAATAATAATTATTATTAAAGTTTATTATATTACATTAATTGTTATAAAAAAATTTATTATTCATATTTTCTGCATCATTAAACAAGCAAAGGATACAATTAATATTATTTTGAAACCACATTTGGAAAAATAATGATTTGTTTCTGATTGTAATACCTCAGTGCCAAATTAATTATTTCCAATAAAACACAAAAAGTGGTAGCGTCACATATTTCTGTCTGATACTCCAGAGCTGATGGGGGCAGCGGAGAACGCAATGCTGTCATTTGTTCAGGTGTTTAGTAAGACAAATATGAGGCGGTGAAGCAGAAATCACAGGATTACAAAGAGCACCTGCGGAAACGGTCAATGTTTGCGCAGGAATCTTCAGTCCTGGAAGCACCCGCTGCTGTGAGTTACAGTGAGACAAACGTGATGTGACCGTGTTCTGTGAGTTAGCTTTTCTCCTAGGCCGTGTTTACACTGGCAAGCAATTGTGATTTTTTTTTTCTTTTGCCAATGTTTGCAGGGGGAATCCAACATGAACAATCACAGAGAATGATTTATATTGTGTGCATTGTACTGTGAATGTTGGGAGTCCCTTCTCAGATCAGCAGCTGCAGGAACACTGCTTGATCTATTTTGGAGCTGCATGACAGCTTCAGCAGAGGAAATGTATAAGGGTTTCTCACAATTTTTTTGCAATGCTTCACTCACTATGTATGTGATGCACAGAATTCAGTCCTAAAATACATTTTAAATGGAGTTATATATATTTTTTAAGATCTAGTCTACATGTTTTTTAATTGTTTGTTTCTCCAGCTTAGTTTTTTAAGCAAGACTGTTGTTTTAGGAAAATTTAAAATGATTAAATTATTATAAATTGTTGTCTTCATTATCACTTTGTAAATGTTTGCTACATAAGTGTTGATGAATAAGTGACGTGATCAAAGAAAGTGGCGATTGAGGTTCCACCACAAGATGACGACAGAGACCGTATAGGCCAGGGGTCACCAACCCTGTTCCTGGAGAGCTACCTTCCTGCAGATTTCAGTTGCAATCCTGACCAAACACACCTGTTTGTAATTATCAAGTGCTGCTTTAGGTACTATTACAGTTTTTCTCGATTGCTTGGATGCAGTTGTCAACTGAAACTCCACATTTTCAAAACAGTTAACACACAGGCCTAAACTGCGGCACTCATGGTCAAAATGACACATTTTGCTTGCAAAAGGCACATATCATGTCAAAACATTTAACATATGCAACAAAAGCTAGTTTTACCTTCAAACAACACAACTTGCAAACAAGTATATGAGCTCTTTCAATTAATCATTACACAATGGACAACAAAATACAAAATACAGAACTCAAAATGCACCACCATTGCTTGCCATTGTAGCTTATAGCCAATGGCATTTGTTGTCTCTATTTGGGCTGTCAAATTCGCCTTTTTGCAAAGAATTGGATCAAGAATAAGATGTGCTTTGATTGAATATATATTGAATTCATGACATTTTTCAAACTGTGGCTGAAAACTGAAATACTGTGTATATAAAAAAAAACAGACAAAAGTAATAAAATACTGTAAATATTAGAGAAAACACATGTAAACTAATATACAGTCAAAACTATTGGGAGTATAGGACATAGCCATACTGACCTCCTCCATCAATGCTGGCACAGAACAACACAGACCTTCCATCATTTTTATAAGGTTTGCAGAATGATGGCTAATTGAAGATTTGTGTGAAGGAGTGTCAAATCGGTGCTTCAGTGATTTCACACTGATGTTGGTAGTTTTTAATAGTTAGGAATAGATGGATTCTGTTTGGTTACCAAAACTAAAACAATGGAGTTTGGACTGCTTGAATGACATCTGTGTTAACTGTTTGGAAAAATGGTGGGGAAAATGTGTCAACCCAATGAGAAAGGGTTTACACATTTGCAAGACCGGTCTTTTGCTCTGCTGGGATAGTGATGAGGAAAATGAAGAGGAACCTAGTTTCTTTAACCAGGTCAAAGCAAACTAGAAAAACTGTAATTGGTTCAGGTGTGTTTGATCAGGGTTGGGACTGAATTCTGCAGGAAGGTAGCTCTCCAGGAACAGGGTTCCCTGCTGAAAAATCCAGCTTAAACCAGCCTAGGCTGGTTGGCTGGTTTTAGCTGGTCGACCAGGCTGGGTTTAGAGGGATTTTGGCCACTTCCAGGCTGATTTCCAGCCATAAAACCAGCTTGACCAGCCTGGATTAAGCTGGATATAGCTGGTTTTAGCTGGACTCCCAGCTTGGCTAGGCTGGTCAAGCTGGTTTTAGCTGGTCATTTCCCAGCCTGACCAGCTAAGACCAGGCTGGAAATGGCTGGAAACCAGCCTGGAAGTGGCCAAAACCCCTCTAAAACCAGCCTGGTTGACCAGCTAAAACCAGCCAACCAGCTTAGACTGGTTTAAGCTGGACTTTTCAGCAGGGTTGGTGACCCCTGGGATAAGTCCTTAGAGGAGAAAATATATATTTTTTTTTTCAGCGTAAATTTCAAACTACAGCTAAACAAATCTTTATAAATCAGGTAAATGACATTTTAAGTTGATCTCTCTCTTTTGTACTACTACTTGGTGAAGTAACGGTTTCTGCTGTTCTGACACCAGCTGCAGATGTGAATGAATGGTGAAAGAAAGCATTTCCTCGTACAAAAATGTTTTTAGATTCTCTATGTTTGATTTTCTTTTTTATATACACGATTATGCCAAAGAACTGTTAATTGCACTATCACACGTGTAGCAGTGAGATATGGCTGTATATCACCACTGGTGGCACACTAAGGCACTCAAGCCAACACATGCCTCCCACTAGATCTGATATACAGCCATATTACACTACTCGTGTGATATTGCTTATATGCGTGGTTGTTGGTTTTTCAGAAACTGCTGATCTACTGGGATTTTCACGCACAACCATTTCTAGGGTTTATAAAGAATGGTCCGAAAAAGAGAAATATTTAGAGAGCGGCAGTAAAAATTTGTGAATTTTTAGGCAGGAAAATGTATGAAATTTGGAGTTGTCACAGAATAATCATATACATATTGTCACGACCCGGCTCAAAGGCAATGACAAATTAAAGGGAGGACATACACAGGATGGTTTGGTACCGAAAAGTTCTTATTTAAACATTAAAGAGCCCATATTATGGGTTTTTGAAAATTCCCCTCCATGTAGTGTGTAACATAGCTCTAAGTGAAGTGAAGTATCCAGCTAAGGCTTAAATCTGTAAGAATACAGTGTTTAAAAGGGTTGATTCGTCTATAAAAGAGTCGACTCATATTGCTTCAAACGAGTCGCCTTGATACCGACTCATTAGGTGTTTCGCCATGACGTACGAACGAAACCAAGTTATTCACGTGCACGCGCAAACCCGGGAGATTTCAAACCTGAGGCCCCGCCCTCTGACGCAGAAACCCAGACACACACACACACCCACAAACACACGCACACCCACAAACACACGCACACAAACATGCCGGTCGATTGAAGTCACACTGCAGATGGACATTATATTGAGTCTCTACCCAAAGATGAAACATCAGCATTATAACCAAGCAGTTGGAAACTTCTGGAAGCTACATGCTACAAAGAATACTTCATCTGAGTTTGTTAAAGGAAGGATCAGTAAAGAGTAACTGATGGACGTCAGGATGGATTTTTCTTCCTCCATTTCTCAAGTGTAAGTACGTGCGGTTAAAGTTGTTGCCTCGTTTATTCTAGCTTGCAAATGTATTTAGTTGTGATTTGTTACTTGTAACCGCGTGTACTGTATCAGGTTAACTGGATATTTTATCTTATCGCGTGCAAAGTCACGTTAAAAACGCGACGCGTGCTGTTTGTTTATGTAGCTCCGTGCTAGAGTTCTGCTCCCGCGATTTATTCGGAAATTTATTCCCGCGCCGCAGAAATCTGGCGCGGGGACAGCCGCGGGAATAAATTTCCGAATAAATCGCGGGAGCGGTCGGTAACGGGTTTAATTTGGGACGGGAGCGGGCTGTCTAGCAATATCACGGATATTGCTATGCGAATTAGAAAGAGAGAGTCTGCGTGGTGCTTGTGTGTGTGTTAGTGCGCACGCGCGCGTATGAGAGAGAGCGAGAGAGAGGGCGAACGAACGAGCTTTGTGTGCTTTGTGCTGTGTGTGTGTTTATACAGACCGCTTGGCTGTCTCTGGACTGTATACTGGGTGATTTTTGGTTGTGCTCTCCGCTCTAGCGGGACCGGGCGCGGCGGGCAGAAAACGGAGCGGGTTCTCAGGCTAAAACCTGGCGGGTGCGGGCGGAAGCGGGAGCGTTGTCATCCGGAGGTGTGTGTGTGTTTTTGTGTGTGTGTGGTATGGCGAGTACACGACTGTCTCCTTCATTCGGTTATCCGTGGCACTATCCACTCGCCATAGTGTGGCAGCTAAAATCCACGTCTACATTATCGAGCGTGTATGAACTGTGATTACTTTTTAAATTGCTGATTAGCTATTGGCCATTTCCCTCTCTGACTGAAGGCAGTCGACCAATCGCGACAGACTGTCATCGGTCCAATCAGCGCAGATTAGCTTCGCGCTAAGGAGGGGTTTGGGAACAAATGAATCACTGGACGATTCATACAGGAGTCGCTGGGATAATTAGGTAAAAATAAATGCAGATTATAAGACCATGAAAGTGTTTTTTGACCTTGCATGCATATTAGACTTGTTGGAGACCCTTACAACCAGGATATGACCCTATTTCATGTATAATATGGGCTCTTTAAAGAATAATTACGTGCTCACTTTAGGTCAGCAAAATTAAATATTAACCAAAGGTCAAAAAGAAACAAGACAAAACAAACAGGAGCAAAAGCACGGCTCTCTCCAAGCAAACACTGCTGGCTTTTTATAGAGGGGAAATCAGGTGGTCGAAGGCCGTACTCACACTAGGTACAGTTGCCTCGAACCGGGCCAAAGCACGCTTGTCCCCCCTCCCGTCTCCCCCGACGGCCCACACTCACACCACAAATGGGCTTCGGCACGCTTAAGTCATCGCTGCTGCGCTGGTTCAGTGAGAAGCGCTCTCTCACTCAGCACAGTCGAGATTTCTCTAGTTATATCGTTTCAGTCGTTTGATATGCCGTCAAATATTTCGCCAAACAGTCCTTAGGGATGCAGTGACACGCAGTCAGATATTTCGCAGAACATATCCGCCACTTTTGGCGCTCATAAACAATCATAAAGCTCTCTTGCTGCAGGATTGAGGAGGTCTGCTGAAGGCGTGCAGCTGTCGTGCTGTGAGGAGTTCTCGTCTTTAATAAACTACAGCAGTTTGCATTTACTGAACAGTAAGTATGATTAATAAATCCATATGAAACAGTCCCTTAAAAGTCACGTCTCGCTTTCAGTTTCGGGCTTTGGCACGTTTTGCACTCACACACAAGCGTACCGCGCCAAAGCCCAAGTGAACCGGGCTCAGGCACACCTCTTCCAACCGGGCCAGGGCCGGCCAAGTGAACCATGCCTGAGCCCGATTCAGCACACTTACACTTCTCAAACGATCCGGGAAATGGGCCTGGGCAGGGTACGGATGGCATAGTGTGAGTAGGCCCTAAGAGACTTGTCCCCCCCCCCCCCAAAAGAAAAAGACCAAAAGTCTTTTAACATACAGTAACATCAGAAACACACAAACCCCCTAAACTCAGTATGAAGGTCAAACTGGTTCTCCATCCTCTGCCTTAGCCCTCCAACTCCTCCCAGCAACCATGGCGCCTAGGAAGCAATTTATGAGAGAAACGGAGGGAAAAGAGAGAAAACAGAACCACTATACAACCTTAAATATGAGATAAAGCATCTGCTGTAACGTTTTCAGAGCCTTTAATGTGGTGAATATCCAGCAGGTAACCCTGCACAAATAAACACCACCTCATGAATCTTTGATTGGGGTTTTGTAACGAATGAAGAAAAACTAAAGGATTGTGGTCGGTAAAAACCACCAGAGGTCCCACGGATCAGAATCAGAAATAGAGTGTATTTTTATTCTTTTTTCATCAATATTAAGCTGCTTTGACATTATCTACATTGCAAAAGCGCTATAAAATACAGATGAATATTCATTTTATATTCCGTCCGTATATAAATGCAGGTACCTTCAGAATTGTGTTTGATTTGACACTGAATAACCCATACACAAGTGTACCTGTACAAACTGGGGTCAGTCAGTGAAGTGCTCCCAGAAGAAGTTTTTAGTGCTCAGCTCCTGATTCTGCTGCTCTGATTGGCAGGTTGCTCCCGCACCGAGGGACAGTAAATGTGAAGCATTATGAAAGTCACCTTGTACCCGGCTGTGATGCTGATGTCCTGTGATCAAAGTTGTCAGATCCCATCCTACCATTGAGATGAATGCTAACGGCTAGCTCTCTGCAGGTATGTGAGGAAACTACCAGTACAAACATCAGTTAGGATTACAGCTGACAAGTCCTGTGGTGTATGTGTGCGTTTTATTTATTTGTTTGCTTTGTGTGTGTGTTTGTGTGTGTGTGCGTTTGTGTGTGATTGTACTGGTTTTGGTGGTTTACAAGGCATGACATGACCTAGTTATGGTTAGATAGGCTAGTTAGTTAGTTTGACCTATTTTTTGCTATTATGGTGGTTTACGAGGACATCTCCGATGTCCTTGTAATTCAAAACAATTCAAAATCATATCTAAAATCATATTTAACCCTTGTGTACTGTTCAAATTGTCTACCCTTTCATTGTGTTGGTGTCTGTTTTTGCCCCATTGACTTCCATTATAATATTTTGATTACAAAGCCATCATATAATTACAAACTCTTGATTTGTTGGTGGTTTCCCGTGTTGGGAAGTGGTACAATTTGTAATTTTTATTGTTGATTATCAGTTGGCATTATTAACCCTTTGGATAGGCCTGGGCAAAACAGTTTCTGGCTTTTTATATGGAGTTCTATGGAGTAAAACAGACTCCAAGTAATGGATTCTCTGAAGACTGACTGTCCTGTGATTGTCAGTGTAATAGAAAAGTGGACTATTTAAAGAAGTGAGGTTTTAATATTGTTTTTTTTTTTGTCGGATACCGAGCCATATGGGGCTGTCTGGAAATGAACTGGCAGATAAAGCTGCAAAAGAAGCCCTGCAGCTACAAATGACAGAATGTCAAATACCACCAACAGATGTTAAACCTATTTTGAGTTTATATTTCCAAAAGAAGTAGCAAATGGAATGAGATGAATGTGCTAATGACAAACTGTATGAAGGAAACCCATTTATAAGGGGCACAAATAACTATTGGATTTATTTTGAGGATAGAACTGAGCAGACTGTATTTACAGGATTTCGAATCGGTCAAACTGGACCTACTCATGTTTATTTGTTGAAAGGGGAAGATGTGACTTGTTTGTGAATTTATTTTTTTATTTTTTTTTTGCACATATTATCCGACCATGAAGCATGTGTTACTGCAATGTCCTGCTTTAAATTAGAGAATGCTCTGAAAATACCCCAAAAATACATTGATGGATATTTACAATAAGGTTTCTCATAGAAAAGTATTTGAATTATTGTTAAAAATCTAATTCAAAGGAGCAAAAGATTTTATGTACATCTGTATTTTCTTTATTTGTTAAATATATTTATATTTATGTATGTTTTTTTTTTTGTTAAATGGTTGTGTACAATAAATAAAAAATGCAGTAAAGCACACATCTCAGATGGGTGCTAACCTCAAAAAATTATTAGCAAACATGAAGCCGACAGCACCAAAGCTCCAAAATATTCAAAGTGTGTTGTTGAAAGGCTGTATTTAATTGACATTGAATGTAATGTAGGCTACTTAACTGAAATTATATGTGTATTTTAAATATTGTGAATGTATATATATATTCAATTGAAGTCAATAATTACAATTCAATAATTACAATTGAAGTCAGAATTATGAGCCCCCCTTTGATTTTTTTATTTTTTTTCCCTTTTTTAAATATTACCCAAATAATGTTTAACAGAGCAAGGAAATTTTTACAGTATGTCTGGTAATATCTTTCCTTCTGGAGAAAGTTTTATTTGTATTATTTCTGCTAGAATAAAAGTAGTTTTAATTTTTTTAAAATAAGTATTTTAAGGTCAAAATTATCAGCCCCTTTAAGCTATATATTTTTTTCGATAGTCTACAGAGCAAACCATTGTTATACAATAACACGCCTAATTACCCTAACCTGCAGTCACTTTGCCCACATATTGTGACAGCAGATCAAAAAACTCACTTCAGATTGACAAATATTGCTGCTGTTGGTTTTTAGGCGAGAATGTTGTTGTTTAGATTACAACAATGATTGCTTTTTAAAAATATTTTTAATTTCAGAGATAAAGCACATCCGCAGCCATTAGCCTGTCATACTGAGCAGAGCTAATACAGTTGCACCACTAGAGGGTGACAGAGACAGCATAAGTCCTTGGGGGAGGAAAAAAAATCAGTTTCCTTTTCGTATTTTAAACTACAGCTAACCTAATCATTATAGTTGTCATATGTCAATCTCTCTCTTTTGTATGTTGTAGTGCTGTATTTATACCATAGTAATCTGCTAGTGTTTGCTTTGTTTTGGCTTTTTTGGGGTTAATTATTGCGAACTGCCGATTGCAGAAATACTGGGAAATCTCTGTAGACTGATGGCATTTCTTGCCGTTCAGCCTTATAATCTTAAAATGTGAGCAAAATCACCTGTTTTGTCATCATTTTAGACATTACGCTAAAGAATCATTCAAACACTAGCTCTAAAGTGAGGTTTGTGAATTAGCAATGGTTTCTGCTGTTTTGACATCTAGCTTGCGACCTCGAGCCAATGCAAGCCTCCCACCAGTGCCGATATACAGCCATATCACACAGCTACGTGTGTGATTTATTATACTTGTTGTAAGGGTTAAGAAAGATAAATCTAAAATAAAAATCTATAATGCACCTAAGTAAAAAAAAATATATATATAAATAAATAAAATAATGTTTTTTTTGGTAAATAATATTTTTTTGTACTCTGATTGATTGTAATTTCTTTCCTGAGCACAATAAATATTTTGGATTATTAAATCAGAATCGATTAAATGTTAAAGTTAAACTCTACTTTGGGGAAAAAACCTTAAGATTTAGCTTAAGCGAATGACAGTAATATCCTAAGTTGGTTTAAATATCTATTTTTTTCAACACACATCACCTCATAGGGCTTGAAATTGCAACCGAAATTGTATCTATGCGACCTCAAAATATATTTGGGAGCATTTGTGCGAGTGCATAAAATTGTTTCATGGGACCAGTTTTCACTGCAAAATGTTCACGGGATGCGTGGATTTAGGACACATTCACGCAAAACTCATCGTTGCAATTGAAACGCAGCGCTCAGGAATAGTTTAAAACTGTTGCCATGTTAACTTGCTGCAGTAAACAAAGCCTGCAGTGCTTGTCTCGCATTTGTGCTCTTCTTATTGGCCCACTGCTCTAGAAATGAATGTGAATGGATTGGTTAAAATCAATCACACAGTAAATGCCTTCCGCTTTGAGGAGACAGGGAGAGCTACAACTGCGAAAATGTAAAGCGCTGAAGATGACAATGAAAACAACACCGTCAGATTTTGTTTTAGAAACCACATAAAGATACAAATAATGCCACATCTGTTTACCGATCTTGTGGTGAATGTTAATTCACCATCTACACTTTTTGAAGAGTGGATAAAAGACTTCTATTGGCTATGAAATAAGGCTGGGCGATTTGGCAAAAAAAAATGTAAAAAAATAAATAAATCTAGGTTTTTTATAAAGTTTGACCGATTCACGATTTCAAATTTTTTTTACTGTGTAACTAGTCAACTTAACATTACAACAACATGACTGAAGTAACATTCTCTTTATAAGTAGCTTGAAAAAACATCTGGTTAAGGAACATTGTAATTTTAATGGCCATGTCATACATAAATTGGTCGACAAGGTGTCAAATAAATGTAAATAAACAAATTCACGAGTTAAAGAGCCCATATTATACATGAAATAAGGTCATATCTTGGTTGTAAGGGTCTCCAACAACAGTCTAATATGCATGCAAGGTCAAAAAACACTTTCATGGTCTTATAATCTGCATTTATTTTTATCTAATTATCCCAGCGACTCCTGTATGAATCGTCCAGTGATTCATTTGTTCCCAAACCCCTCCTTAGCGCGGAGCTAATCTGCGCTGATTGGACCGATGACAGTCTGTCGCGATTGGTCGACTGCCTTCAGTCAGAGAGGGAAATGGCCAATAGCTAATCAGCAATTTAAAAAGTAATCACAGTTCATACACGCTCGATAGTGTAGGCGTGGACTTTAGCTGCCACACTATGGCGAGTGGATAGTGCCACGGATAACCGAACGAAGGAGACAGTCGTGTACTCGCCATACCACACACACACAAAAACACACACACACCTCCGGATGACAACGCTCCCGCTTCAGCCCGCACCCGCCAGGTTTTAGCCTGAGAACCCGCTCCGTTTTCTGCCCGCCGCGCCCGGTCCCGCTAGAGCGGAGAACACAACCAAATATCACCCAGTATACAGTCCAGACAGCCAAGCTGTCTGTATAAAAACACACACACAGCACAAAGTACACAAAGCTCGTTCGTTCGTTCGCTCTCTCTCTCGCTCTCTCTCTCTCTCTCTCTCCCCGCGCCAGATTTCTGCGGCGCGGGAATACATTTCCGAATAAATCGCGGGAGCAGAACTCTAGCACGGAGCTCCATAAACAAACAGCACGCGTCGCGTTTTTAACGTGACTTTGCACGCGATAAGAGAATATATCCAGTTAACCTGATACAGTACACGCGGTTACAAGTAACAAATCACAACTAAATACATTTGCAAGCTAGAGTAAACGAGGCAACAACTTTAACCGCACGTACTTACACTTGAGAAATGTAGGAAGAAACCCATCCTGACGTCCATCAGTTACTCTTTACTGATCCTTCCTTTAACAAACTCAGATGAAGTATTCTTTGTAGCATGTAGCTTCCAGAAGTTTCCAACTGCTTGGTTATAATGCTGATGTTTCATCTTTGGGTAGAGACTCAATATATCCATCTGCAGTGTAACTTCAATCGACCGGCATGTTTGTGTGCGTGTGTTTGTGGGTGTGCGTGTGTTTGTGGGTGTGTGTGTGTGTGTGTCTGGGTTACTGCGTCAGAGGGCGGGGCCTCAGGTTTGAAATCTCCTGGGTTTGCGCGTGCACGTGAAAAACTTTGTTTCGTTCGTACGTCATGGCGAAAAACCTAATGAGTCGGTATCAAGGCGACTCGTTTGAAGCACTATGATTCGACTCTTTTATAGATGAATCAACAGTTTTAAACACTGTATTCTTACAGATTTAAGCCTTAGCTGGATACTTCACTTCACTTAGAGCTGTGTTACACACTACATGGAGGGGAATTTTCAAAAACCCATAATATGGGCTCTTTAAATGTCATTGCAGAAGATTGGAATAAAAAATATGTGTGTAAATATTGCAGTTGCAGGAATACAGAGGTATTTTTTGCAAGTTTTGCTGAGCCTAGGAAAGATTGGCTGTCAGCTCGGCTTTGACTTTGTCTTCTGATTGAATGTCAGGTTGTAATGCTGCTGCCTTAGATACAGGGGAAGTAAAGGACTGAACATGGAAACTGTAAAGCCTAATTTAACCCAGTGAGTGAAGTTGTGGATGTATAGCAGGAACAAATAAAAGCACCAGATGAGTGACTAATGTAAAATAATATATTTATTCTATTTTTCTTTTTTCCCCGTTTTAAATACCGACCATTTGATGCGCTTTGCACCACTCTCTGTATTATGCTGCCTGACTGCATGTCTGGGTTTCAACTAGGTCCGCTAAATTACGTCATGGGTACTTTCATTTTCACTGCGACAGCTGCTCACCTCTGCTCGTGTTCAAACCAATCTAAGATCAGCGCGGTTCGAACTATAAGATCGGTGCGGTTTTTCACATGGTAGGTTTTTACTTCCTTCGTAATATAAGGGATAAGGGAATATGTCTTGACAATCCACACAGACGTTACTTAGTAAAGTGTGAAGTCATGTAGGATTTTACTTGCTGCATTAGTCTGAATGTAAATTCCATCGTCAGGCAGTGCTGGAGTAGCGAGAGAGTGGACCACAGCGCGTTTGATGCAAGGGTATTACCAAAAGAAAAACACACAACTGAAGACACTTTAATGCTTGTATTTGTTGTATTTGCACCAGCTCTGCGATGCATGCCCACAACTTCATGCATTGGCTGTCTAGTCTCTGTTCAGTTCGTCACTACCATGATTGAAATCCAGACAGGCAGTCAAGCAGGTCGCACACCAGACACGCACATTCGCATGATATTTAACATGAAATTAATTAGATGGCGCTCTGTGGCGCGGCTGAAATGTGAACTGCACGTCGAGTGGCGTTTCTAGTGTGCGACCTGCATCATACAGAGAGTGAACCAAAGCGCATTGGAGCAATTATGATGTATCTAATATTTTTATTTAAAAAAAAATTGCGATATCTCCATTTAATATGAAATAAAATCTTAAAACGTAAATTCAAAATAATCAAAAGAATCACCCAGCCCTAACTAAATAAAGCATTCACTCTATAGTCAATCTTCAGGTAACTTTTTACCACATCTACACAATTTAAGCACATTTTAAATCCTCAATTTTATCGCCAGATGCTATCTGCCGTTCAAGTGGCAGCTATATGTAAAATGTAACACCAAGTACGCCATCCCAAAAGGGCTTCCACTGACTAAGATTAAACTAAACTGATATTGGAGCTTGTGAAAAGACCGGTATTGCTATTAAGATTACGTATACAAATAATAAGGTATATGTCAAAAGCATCTATCAGACACCGCGCGTGAAACACAGTTTTATCGTTAACAGATTCATGCATGTCAAGCAGTGCGTGCAGGGCCGGTGAGCGGTCTGTGTATTTTTTGCTCACTCAATGGGGTATATGCCGAGCTAGTGCGTTTCCCACATTAATAAACTTCTGGTGACCTGTTATTGTGAGTTTTTTTTTTCCACTTTATACGATTCCTTTTACAGCATAAATGTTGCAATGTAATTAAAATACAATCAGTTAAACAGACTTTGGCATTTATTTAGTTGTTCGAGCGTAAAACGAGACAAAAAGCACTCCGCCTGTTATAATCGGCAGGCTAGCGCAGAAGCTCCATTGAATATACTGGGGTAAAATAAAAGCTCGGATTCTAAAGACATGGCGGGGGGGGGGGGGGGGGTGTAATTTAATGCAGGGCTACTTGTACAATCTGAGACCCACTTTATATCGGATATCACTCAGCCAGTGGAGATCACTGATTTTTAAAGAAAGCTGACCTTAAACGCAGGGATTTTGCGTTGTCATACAATTCACCGGAAGCAATTAACCCAGGTTACTGGAAAATTAAAAGTCCTATTAGCTATTAGTGCCCCAGCGACACGGGCCTGATTAGCATGCTTTGGCATATACCCTATCATGTTATAAAAATTTATTTTCTTGTGATAACGGGATATTTTCGGCTCAGTTGGCGTTTCTGTGTGAAGTTTGCATGTTCTCCCTGCCTTCGCGTGGGTTTCCTCCAGGTGCTCCAGTTTCCCCCAC
This sequence comes from Danio rerio, assembly GCF_052040795.2. NCBI lineage: Eukaryota > Metazoa > Chordata > Actinopteri > Cypriniformes > Danionidae > Danio > Danio rerio. Next base: position 6,654,216 of record NC_141025.1, on the reverse strand, counting down.
AGTCCAAAGACATGCGGTACAGGTGAATTGGGTAAGCTAAATTGTCCGTAGTGTGTGAATGTGTGTGTGGATGTTTCCCAGATGGTTTGCGGCTGGAAGGGCATCCACTGCTTAAAAAACTTGCTGGATAAGTTGGCGGTTCATTCCGCTGTGGCGACCCCGAATTAATAAAGGGACTAGACCGACAAGAAAATGAATGAGTGAATGTTTTAACGGTATATATATTTTTTGCTTGTTATTATTAGTTAGTGTTCATTTCAAATGCAATAAATTTGTTAAAATAAAACTTGTAGTAATGGTGCTTATAATTGGTGGGTGCGCCTAAATGTTGGCTGGGGCGCCTACAATTTTAAAGTTAGGAGCATCGGTGCTAGCAAGCAAAAAGGTTCATTTTGAGCCCTGCCTCGTAGTCTGAACCCCCAGCATGAACGCAGAAATCAGCATGCAGCAGCAGTATTTGCAGTATGGCAGTTTGAATGGCCTCTATCTGAAGCAGCGCAGGAGAGTGTTTGTTTGAAGAGATGAGCTGCAAGAGAGAGGACAAAGCTATGCAATTTTTTCCTCTCTCTCAGAAAGTGAGAGAAATTCAATCCTCAGTGGCCCTCCTTCTGCGATTGCTTGTCGGTATATACTTGGCTTTTCTCTCCTCTTTTGCTCTCTCCTCACGTCAGCCTGATACTTTGCAGCTTAATTGAACCCCAGCAAATGACAAGAAGTCTGAATCGTTGAGAGCTTCGCCGGCTGTTTCATCCTTTTGAATAAAACATATTATTCCTTTCACTGTCACCGCTGCAAACCTTGGTCTGCCAACTGCTAACCTGGCCAGAAAAGTTCCCTACACTTTCAGTTCATTCAGTTCAATACACGTTTATTTGTATAGCGCTTTTCAAAATGATTATTGTTTCAAAGCAGCTTTACCAAAAGTGCACATCGTTACATTTGGGTTCTGCAGCAGGACAAAGATCACACCAGCAAGTCCACTTTTAAATGGCTGAAGAAAATCTAAATTAAGACTTGAGTGGCCTAGTCAAAGTCCTGACCTGAATCCTGTTGAGATGCTTTGACATGATCTTGAAAAGGCAGTTCATGCTCAAAAACCATCCGATGTGGCTGAATTGCAACAGTGTGTGTGTGTGTATATGTGTATATGTGTGTGTGTAACAAGCGTTTTTAAATATTTTGAAATATGTGGCAATATATCTGAAATATATTTTATAAGTAAACTCCAAATATGAATTTTCATATACGTTACATGTAATTTGCATATATTATCATATACCAGTATGCATGAGTTTGTTGCCCAATAACTTAAAAAAAAAAACTTGTGTAGTTAATTTAATAACCTAGTTAAGGCTGTAAATGTCACTTTAAGCTGAATACTAGTATCTTGAAAAACATCTAGCAAAATATTATGCAAAAGCCCCGTTCACACATACAGACCTTTTCGGAAACTTACCGGCAATTTTCCAGAAAGGTCTGTATGTGTGAACAGGCCTTTTTGAAATAACTGGCAATTTTTTCTAGCAATCTTCCAGAAAGAGAAGTTGTAACATTACCGGGAAGATTGCTGGAAAGAGCGCGTTTACGTCTAGTACACGCTGACATAAGACGTCTACTTTAGCCAATCAAAACATCTAAACGCATTCACATCCGCTCTGTTTATGAAAATAAAAGCTTTTGAATATTTTTCCAGACACATTAAGCAGCTAGATGTTAGTCAGAGAACATTTATGTTTCTTCTTAATGCCAGGTGGGTAAAAAATATTGAATTAAAATGCTTATGATAAGCCATTGTTTGTTTACCTCTGACGCGTGTGCACATGAAGTCACCAGTGAGTTAGGCTTGGGCAGTAATACGGTAATATGGTATACCGCGGGATCTAAAAATAACAACGGTGTCAGTTACAAAACCGTTATACCGTCATGAAAACAATTCACTTAAATAAGAGACAGTATTAAATAATAAATATTCTTTAATACAATGCCTACACATGCGTATGCATGATTGTCATCAAGGGACAGTGCGGAGGAGAGAAAGATAGGTGAGGTAAGGTGGCGAGTCGCACACCAAGTGACCTTGTCTCGAAAAAGAACACAACCTCTGGAGTTTGGCAGTATTTCTGGTTTCGAAAAGGGAGACATGGTAAATACGAACTAGAGGTCTGCATACCCGCTGCTGTACCGCGGAAGCCGCAGGACCCGACCAGATTTCTTGCAGTGCAGAAATACATTTCGAATAAAGCTCGGGAGCGGTTGGTAACTCTGGTGTAATATGAACGGGAGTGGGTGGCAAGGTCTAACAATATCGCTCCCGAGCGAGCGAGCACGCAAGTATCCGCGCGGATGCTATTTTTATTTGTATTTGTTTGTTTGTGTGTGTGTGTTTGTGTGTGTGAATGAGAGAGAGCATCCCGTGCAGATCTCTAATGCGAACAAGACAAACAGGTGACCGCGAACCTAAGTCGCATATACGGTATTCAGTTTCTGAATGGTTTAGGCACAAGCCAACAGTTTGGTGATGCTGTCTGAGACTTACGTCATAATTTTATTTTCATGCATGGTAATAACGGATACCAAGGTAAAATAGGGTGGAGGTTTGACGGTATCAAAATTTGAATACTGCCCAAGCCTACGGTGAGTGCCAGCACACACACATATTATGTACATCTCAACATGCAAAAGTGTTTCTCTATATGTTTTCATCGAAGTTGTTCACAATACTGATCCATCCACAGAGTTTTTAGTGTAGTCAAGTGTTTACAAATACAAGCGCAGCTGTTTTGGGCTCATTTCTGGGTAATGATGTCAGAATTTACTGTTATTTTGGAATGGATGTGTGAACGGTCTTTTCCGGAAAAATCCCAGGAACCTCTGTGCCTGTGTGAACAGCTCTTTTAAAAATTTACCGGTAGAGTCGTTCTAGAAATTTTCAGGAAAGGTCTGTATCTGTGAACAGGCCTTTTTTGAAAATACCGGTAAATTAATTCTGGCAATTTTCCAGAAAGAAAGTTGTAACATTGCCGGTAAGTTCTAGACGTGAACGCGATGACGTAAGACGTCTATTTAGCTAATCTGAACACTCAGACGCATTCACATCCGCGCTGTTTATGAAAATAAAAGCTTTTGAATATTTTTCCAGACACATTAAGCAGCTAGATGTTAGTCTGAGAACATTTCTGTTTCTTTTTAATGCCAACTGGGTTAAAAATATCGATGAAATGCTTATGATAAGCTGTTTGTTTACTTTCAAGCACATCTCCGTGCCTGTGTGAACAGTGCTTTTATGAATTTACTGGTAAAGTCATTCCGGAAGTTTTTTGGGATATTTACTGGTATCACTGTGTGAAAGTAGCTAAAGTCAACATGGAAAATTATGTTATTAAACCCTTGTTTCCCCCAGAAAGATTTTTTTTTTTTCATATTTTACCTAAATTTGGGTTGATTTTATTTTATTGTGTGTGTGTGTGTGTGTGTTCTTGTCAAAGCATTAAAATATAAATATTTTCCCCCATTTTTTTCTTCCTCCAGTCTTATATTTCTTAACAGTTTTGAGGCTGATGTATACTTCTGCGTCAAGTGCACACGTATGCTCCGGTGCAGCCTTCCCGTGGTCGCATAGCCCTCACCGTGGCCGTCAATTTATGGTTGTAAGCCCGTCATCTCTTAAAAAATGTACACATTACAACGAAACAAAGCGCAAGCTCTGTGATTGGTCAGCTTGGTATCTATGACGAGTGTAGGAGGAGGTGAGAGCCGCGTGAACCCGATGGAATGAGTGTTAACCATAGACTGTAAAATATATAGACGTAGTATCCGTAACGTCACCCATAGGTTTCTAAAGAGTGCAAAAGAAGCCACAAGTAGGCACGGCCAAGCGTCGCCATTTTGTTCGCGCGTCATCACACCCACGGAGGGATACCAAACAAGGGCAAAGAGGCGGAGAGTGAGCGGAGCTACAGACACCTGCTGGCATTTAGCTTGGACCTGGTTCAGACACACTTTGCTTTGGGAGAAATGCTTAATACTTCATCACCTGCGACTCGTTTGTATTCTGACCACTTGTGCTTGGTTGTACACTATATCAATAAAGTGTTTAGACTTGTAAAAACACTGCTGTAATATATTGAGCCACTAAACATTGTTCTTATGACGTTTTTCAACAGGAGGAAAACGCGAATGACTTCTAAACACTTCAGATATAGTCTGTGTTAGTTAATGTAAGACTATTGATGAAATCCAGCATAACATTGTATGACAACACTTCAGATGACGGTTCTAGAGCCTACAGCTAATCAATCTGTCAGATTCTGGAGTGCATTACAGCTCTAAATATAAATATAAACGATAAATGATCTTAAATAAAACAAATACATGTATAGAGATGGTATATAAGTATATAACTTTACTCACATGGGAAACGAAGGCCACATGAATGGTTTGTGAGCACAATTAAGTGCACTCAGCATGCTAATAATTGTAGGAAACAAGTCCAATAGGCAGTTGACTGTGTAAAGCCACATAAAACAACACAGAAATACGATAAATATGCCGAGTTCAGTGGCTAATCTGCAGGATTCAGCTGAGATGACGTGACGGCGACCAACGAGACCCAGCTGTCACTCAAGTGGCCACACCCTTAATTATGCAAACTAAATATAACTTAATATAAAGGAAACGGATGAGTTATAAAAAAATTCACCCCCCTCACAGTTGTCATGAAGGGTAATAGTAGCTGTATTAACCAAAATCTTTTTTTTGTACCAGGCTGTAAACACCTTTTTTTCAGTGGGCTCAATTGAAATTTGCTCTGTTTTGGAGTCAGGAGCAGCCAGGACTAGCGGAATTTTCGGATGAATTGCAGTTTTAGTTACTTCCGTATTGGCTTCCTGAGGGAGAGCGGGAGGTTGCCACTTGATGTTAACAAGTGTGGAGTCCCATGAAGGAGTTCTAGGTGGAAACTGTTGTTTTGTGTTTACCTTATGATTAAAGTTGTGGCACGTCTGCCGGTTCCTGCTTCAAAATGAGTGAGTTTGAGCTACTTGTACATTGAGGTAGCGTTAAGAAAAAACAAAACACCAGCGAAGAAACTCGACACAGAGGAACATAAACACCTACTGCCAGCTAGTGTTTCAGAAGTGTTATTGCAGAGCAACAGACACAGCGTGCAGAAGTGTAAATGTACAGCTACACACATTACATGCGCCGTGGGTCACGCCGATCACTCGACGCAGAAGTATAAATCAGCCTTTAGTCAGTACACATACACCAATATGCCAAAGTATTTTGAGAGAGGGGATGGCACGGTGGCTCAGTGGTTAGCACTGTAAAAAGTTTGCTGGTTCAAGTCCTGGCTAGGCCTGTTGGCATTTCTGTGTGGAGTTTGCATGTTTATTCCTGTGTTGGCGTGGGTTTCCTCCGGGTGCTCCGGTTTCCCCTACAGTCCAAACGCATGCGCTAAAGGTGAATAAGTGTGTGATTGAGTGTGTATGGCTGTTTCTCAATACTGGGTTGCTGCCGGAAGAGCATCCGCTGCGTAAAACATATTCTAGAATAGTTGGCGGTTCATTCCGCTGTGGCGACCTCTGAAATAGAGACTAAGTTGAGGGGAAATAAATGAATAAATGAATTTTGAGAGAATGCAATATCATTTATCCACATCATTCCCTCCTATCTCACGTTTTCCCATCAGCAGGTCTCCTTTGTACATTTTTAATATGATCCTGTGTTAAAAGCATTTACTATTAGCAGTCTGATCAAATAATGAAACACGTACAGGGAAAAAAGTGCAGTACAATCTACTGGAGGTTTATCCATCACACTGGAAATGGAAGGTCAGGTTGAGTGCATTGTATTATGGGATGCTGCCTTTATTGCCATTTATTTTAAAATGCAATATGGCTTTGTCCTGCGCAGCCTGGCTAATGTTGCTCTAAAGCTCTTCAAGGTATTTGTCTGCATACAAAATTACAGAGTGCATATTGTGTTTACTATGTGCTCTTAGGGAAATATCACAGTACAATACTACTAAAGTAGCAATTTTTTACCTTTCCTTTAATAGTGTAAATTAGGTATTATTAGGTATTAATTAGTGTCATTTAGGTATCTTATTGTATTATATATGACTTTATTTTATCAATAATTTTTTTTATTTTATTTTCATTAAGTGTTTTATTTATTTTACTTTATTTGTATTAAATTTTTTTATCTTATCATTTTGTAGTTAAGTGTTTAATTTTTTATTTTATTTTATTATAATTAATGTTTTGTTTATTTTATTCAATCTAATTAATCTAAATGTTTTTTATTCATATTTCATTTTATCTTATTTTACTTTATTTAATTTTTTAATTAATTGTTATTAAATAATTTTTAATTTTATCGTATTTTATTTTATTTTACTTTACCTTTTATTGTTTTATTTTATGTAATGTTTTTTATGTATTTTATTTGATCATATTTTATTCTTACATGCTTTTAAAAAAGTAATCTTTATCTGATTTTATTTTACTTTATTTATTTAATATATTATTCTTAATTGTTTTTCTTATTTTTCTTTGTTTTCCTTTTATTTTCTTATTTAATTTTACTTTAATTCAAATATATATTTTACTTTATTCTTATTCATGCTTTTATAGTTGTAATTTTATTTTATCTAATTTTATTTTACTTTATTTATTTATTTACTTATTTATTTATTATTTTAATCTTATTAAATGTTTTTATCTTATTTTATTTAACTTTTTTGTTTTACTATTTTTATTGTTTTTTTATTCAGTTTTAATCTCATATTTAATTTCATATTTATTTTTTATCTTTTTTTAATTTCACTTAATTTAATTTTTAAAATTATTTTCTTTTTTTCTTCCTAAATACTTTTAAAAATGAAACCTCAATTTATTTCCCTTTATTTGTTTTATTTTTTTATTTTATTCCTATTAAATATTTTTTTATTTATCTTACTTTACTTTATTTTTATTTGATTTTCTATTTTATTTTACTTTATTATTATTTATTTAACACAAATTTCCTTTATTTAATTCTTATTGAATGTTTTATTTTGTTTAATTTAATTTTATAATTAAATCAGCATTAAAGAATCTAAAATTCCACGTTTTTTCCCCTCCCCTCTCCTCTCATGTAACTGACAGCATCTCTTCTTGTCCTACCCTCCGCTCCGGCTTTGTACAGTTTTGTCTAGTTTTCCTCCCTCTGGAATTGTGCTCTTCGCATTGCGGAAACCAATGAAAATTATTGAATCTAAAGAAGTTTTTCAATGCATCACAAATACAATATCTCCTCGCTCAGGTTCATCTGCATTCCAGCCCACTGTCAACCGCTCCTCTACTTACATTTATTATAAAACCTTAAAGATAAAGTGTCTGTCAGCAGGCCGGTGTTTGCAAAATGCCATTTTGTATTCTCTTTGTCTCTCTGCACATGCAAAGTTTCCTTTAGTGTGCATTTATATACAGTTGAAGTCAGAATTATTAGCCCTCTTGTTAAATTTGAATTCATCCTCAATTTATTTATGTTTTAAATTGCATTATGTGACCTTGACCTTTCTTCTAACAGCTTTTAACCTCGAAAAAGTTCAACAAAGCGACTATTATTGACATTTTTAAAAGTTTATAGTGCTATATTGTCTGTGTTGATGTTGTATATTACACTACAAACTCCTTATAATTAACTGCCAGTTATTTTACAGACTTATTTCTCTATATAGTATTTCTTATGCAGTATGTATATGGTTTTAAATTAATAAAATGTTAATAAAAGTCACTTTGTTAAACTGTAGAGTTGATTTTTCAACCTCAAAAGTCGACAGAGCAGAGATCAACATGCCATAATGCAATTCACTACCAGAAATAAACCGAAAACACTTGTGAATCACAAAATACAGGAACTGTTTGAATATTTTTGCCAGTGTAAAGCCTCATCGAGTTGTTGTGCTTTAGTGTTGTGTGATTTTGGCTTTGTGTTTATTGAAGTGTAATAGCCACACAGCTGGATCAGTGCTTTTGTTCAGTGGAGCAGCTCCTGTCTGACTGATGCCCCCTGCTGGAAAATAATCATCATTGAAAGCACACAGCTCACATTAAATACACTACCTGACAAGTCTTGTCACCTATACAAGTTTTAGCAACAACAAATAATAACTTGACTTCTAGTTGATCATTTGGTATCAGAAGTGGCTCATATGAAAGGCATTACACTTATTTGAGCACAATAAAATATGATCATGCCTTGATTTTTAATTCTTTCATTAGGACAGTAAGCTCTGACTTTGCTTAGGCAAAAGTCTTGTCACTGAACAGAAATAATGTCCAGTATAGAATATAAAGTCCTGCTGCAGTGGAGACAGAATGAATATTGTGTCTGACTCCATCATGAGCTTGGAGGACTGCATCCATACATCTCTGACATGACTCAAATCACTGATTAATAAAGTCATCTGGAATGGCAAAGAAAGCGTTCCTGCAGGACTCCCAGACCTCATCAAGATTCTTTGGATTCATCTTCAATGCCTCCTCCATCTTACCCCAGACATGCTCAATAATGTTCATGTCTGGTGACTGGGCTGGCCAATCCTGGAGCACTTGACCTTTCGGGATCTTTGATATGGAGGCTGAAGTATGAGAAGGAGCGCTATCCTGCTGGAGAATTGTCCCTCTCCTGTGGTTTGTAATGTAATGGGCAGCACAAATGTCTTTATACCTCGGGCTGTTGATGTTGCCATCCACTCCGCAGATCTCTCGCACGTTGTATCATAACAAGCATAGTTCATTGATTTGATGTTTCCCAAATCTGTTGTTCCAACGAACATTCGCAAACTTGAGCACTGGCAACTACACCTCTGGAGCTGCAGTTAGTTCCTGGCTGTGTTCTATTCCCAGTTATCCCCCCTATGCCCTATTCGTTTACAACATTCTAACATTTAAATTAAAGGAATGATTAAAAAAAAAAAAAGCATAAAAGTCATCTTGCTTAGGTGTAATTTGCTTTCAAAGCATTTTTAAAGTTCAGTTTTAGCGATCTTCATGTTTACAATTGCGCTCCCTTCGCAGTGCACTTTACAACATTGATGTCATTTTGAACACAGCTGTGGCTCATGACGAAAGCTATAGGTGACCTATTGTTTAAAAGCAGAATTTGCTTTACGTCTCAAAAGCTTGTGAAAACAAAAACATAGCATACGTTAATGCTTTTAATTTATAGCAGGTTATTTATGAATTATCTGTACTGTATGTGACGTGGGCCTGCTGGTTAGAACATTCTGCTGTGGATTACATGTCAAATTGTAAAAGTAGACTTTTCAAAAAAAAATGAAATGAAATAAACAATATCCTACATAATAAAAAGATAAATAAATAAAATAATAATAATAAAAAATAATAATAATAATTTATATCATTATTAAAGTATGATTTTTTTCATTTCCTAATAAATAATAAATGTTATATTTCATTTCTTAATAAACAGCCTCATTATTTATTTATTTAAATTATTTATTTGATATTAGAATACGAGTTAGCTTTTGTAAGTGATATGGTTTAGAACAGAGTATGTAATGTTCAACTTTTCAATAATATTTTTAAAGGAAACACAGGCCCTATATGTATTTACAAACATTTTTAAAAATATGGAAAGCGAGTGAATGCTTTTACCGAAACTAATGTTTTTTTTTTTTTTTCAAATGCGTGTAAAACAATTTCATTTGCACAGAAATTATGGGATCTTCTCTAAAGAAGTTGTTACTCCACCCTGTTTAGAGCATCATTATGGGTGCTTTACGTTATAACTAACATGGTTCGAACGATGGAGCGACAGAGAAACTAGGAGTTTTGGGAAACACTCATCACTACATGATTCTTTTCCCAAACGATGGATTGCACTATGATAGCTCAGCCGCGAGTTACGTCGTTGTTTGGGAAACACACCCCTGGACATTTAAAAATGTAATAAATCCAATGAATCAGGTTTTTTACTGTCGCTGTATACATTTGTGAAGCGTCTAGTTGTAAAATTAACACATCACTATTTCACATTCGGCACAGTCTGGTCAGTGTGAAAAGCCCTTGAAGTGTTTGATTATTTGAATGTTAAATAATAGTTTAGGTCAAGCTTTATTATGATGGTCCGTTTGTTGAATCTAAGTTACATTGCATCTACATGCCAGCTAATTCTCATTAGATAAGTAGACTGTTAGGTTGGGGTTAGGGTTAGTGTAAGTTGACATGTACTTCAAAGTTTCTTAAAGTCAGTTAAATGTTTGTTGAAGGAGCAGTATCGGCAGATATTAAGCAGACAGTCTACTAATACTCAAATGAACCATCAAAATAAGGTGGTACTATAGTTTTTTTTTTTTTTTTTTCTGCAACAACACAAAGCACTAGTGACTGCAATGCATTCATTTAAAAGCAAGAAACTGTATTCACTGAAAGTAGACCTACTGTACAAAGTGCTTTTACAACCTTGATTTTTTTAACTTCATACCACTTATTGGCACAGTTTATTGCTGATTTATTCTCAGATTTGGCAGCGCACAGCCTGGAAATGAAATAGTCATTTTAGTATTATGGTTTTGCACATTAATATATATTCTGGGTCAATGACGAGGCATCCTATTTCAGTATCCACGTCAAAATCAAATTACAAAGGTGATTTCATACGCATAGAGTGGATTAAACGAAAGTAAAATGTCTGATTTAATGGTTTCAAATGACTAAAATGTCAAAATATTGGAGAAAGCGATGTTTCATTGTCATTTCGTGTAAAACACACTATTCAAAAATAAGTTTTTCCAGCCTGATCTCACGAGGAAACGTAAGTATTTTAAGTTTTGTCAGTTTAGTGGCTAATTTGTACGAATTCATACAAATTCAGTCCAGGTTACCCTCCTATCTTGCTGACAGGAGTTTTTCTGTGTACTTAGGAACCAGGCCCGTGCACAGACTATCAAAAGGGCATGTGCAGGATACATTTTTTAAAGAGCTGGGTGGGGGTGGGGGTGGGGGGGTAATGAAGATCGGTGTTGTCACGCGCGTTCTCATCAGCTGTGTTGTCGCGCGTACTTTAAAGCGGGGGTTGAGCGCGCCTACTGAAGGGCGGGAGGGAGGGTGTGTCGCGGGGGCACTTTTGATCATTTTGGAAGGGCACTTTCTATCCAACACTAAAAAGGGCATGTGCACTGCACAGGTTGAGCTCTATGTGTGCGAGTGCCTGCTCGGAAGTCATATGTCAGACTGTGTTCCTCTGTCCAATGTTGTGCCTCAAGGTTCTGTCCTAGGCCTTCTTCTTTTTAATCTATATATGCCCCCTCTCAGCACGATTATTAGTAGTTTTAAAGGTATATCTTACCACTGCTATGCAGATATTGTACAATTATATTTTTCTTTTATCCCTGACAGGCTAGAAAAACTGTCTCTCCTGCAGGATTGCTTAGTCTCCATTAACAAATGGAGGGCAGACAGTTTTCTGCAACTCAGCCCTGATAAAACAGAAATGTAAATGTTTGCTTCAGATAGCATCACCCCATTGATCAGGCAAGTTTTGGGCGGCTTGTCATCTTCAAATTGCAGTGATATTAGAAATCTTGGTGTCATTTATGACTGAGCTCTGTGTTTTAATAGCCTTGTTAAATCTGTTGTTCGTATGCTTTTTTCAACCGAGTAACATCGCAAAAACAAGAGATATTGTGTCAAAGGAAGAGATGGAGATGCTTGTTCATGCCTTCATCTCTTCTAGATTTGATTATTGTAATGTTCTGTTCACTTGTCTGAACAAATCCTCCATGGAGCGATTACAAGTTGTGCAGAATGCAGTGACGAGGCTTTTAACCAACACCAGTATAGGAGGTCACACATTACACATGTGCTTAAGGCACTTCACTGGCTTCCTATCAGTTTTAGAGTAAATTCTGGTCTTTACATATAGAGCTCTGCATGGTCAAGCACCCCTGTATATTCAAGATCTTTTAAGCAGTCACTCATGTAGCTGGTCTCTGAGGTCTTCTGGCAAAGACCTTTTAGCCATTTCCAGAACTCGTCTTAAGACTAAAGGTGGCCGTGCTTTCTGTGTGGTAGCCCCAGGGCTCTGGAACTCTCTCCAGACAGCACTGAGAATTCACTGGGATCAGTTGAACTTTTTAAAAAGCATTTAAAGACACCTTTTTGGCCAAGCTTTTATTAAACAGTATTAGTGTTTCTGTATTTGGATTTTTAAATAGTCTTAATATGTTTTAACATGTTTTCTTTATTGTCATTTGTTCTTTTACTTGTTGTCTCTTATTGTAAAGCACTTTGTGACTCATGTCTGGGAAAGGTGCTATATAAATAAACCTTTACTTACTTTACTTGCTTAGTCGTACGAAAACGTACGATTTTAAAATGGAGGGGTGGCACCCAAGCTCACCGGTTAATAGTAAGCTAATGTCATTTCATAATGCAAATCTTAAATTCATGCTAACCAACAAATGATCAAAGGAAATGTATTAATGTAATTCAAATATATAAAATACGAATTGATGTTTACTTTAAACTTTAATTTTATTGTTCTATTAAAATGTATTTTTTAAAAATTTTGTTAAAAAAGATTTCTCTAGAGTCATCCATCATAATTTTGTGGCTCCAAAGTATCGGTTCAGGCACCACTTTTGGAAGTGGTACTGTTTTAAAAGTATCTATTTAGAACCGGTATCGAAATAATCACAAACGATACCCAACCCTACGTGTCATTGATGTATTTATACTTATTTTTTTAACCAATGACATTTATTATTATTTTTTAAATCTAATTCTCTTTGAATTAATAAAGCCATTCTCATTACTTTGTTCTTTGTGTAACTGAAATGTAAACAATGAATGTCTACAGTGAGAAATACAGTTTATCTTTAAAAAAATGAGAGGAGATCGACAGAAACTCTTTACAGAATTCCATTTTATAGAGAATGAAACCTGCTCCTGACCAGGTTAGGCTCAAGGCTGATTTATACTTCTGCGTCAAACGTCGGCGTATGCTACGGCGCTGACGCATAGCCCTTCGCCGTGGCCATCGCCGTCACTGACGTGCACCTCTCAAAAAATGTAACTACACGTCGCAACGACGCGTAGCGTAAGCTCTGTGATTGGTCAGCTTGGTAGCGCTGACGAGTCTGGGCGGGACAGAAAGCCGCGCGAATGGCGCGAGCGATTGTTTACAAGTGTGGAGTCCAGTGAAGGAGCTCCGGATGGAAAGTTTTGTTTTGTGTTTACCTCATAGTTAAAGTTGTTGCACGTCCGCCGGTTCCTGCCTCAAAATGAGTGAGTTTGAGTCATTTGTACATCCAGGAAGTGTTCAGGAAAACAAAACATCAGCGAAGAAACTCGACACAGAGGAACATTTACACCTCACTGCCAACCAGCGTTTCGGAAGTGAAAATGCAGACCGACAGAGACAGCGCGCAGAAGTATAAATGCACAGCCACGCGGGTTGCATGCGCCGTGGGTTACGCCGGTCACTTGACGCAGAAGTATAATTCAGGCTTTACAGAGTATGTTACCACAGTAACTGACTCTAAGTTAAAATTACCTCTTTAGCTTGACTTACCCTGCTTTCTCCAGTTTGACAAACCTGCCATTTTGAAACAATAAACCCAGAGTTGATCTCATTTCAGGGTTAACATACTCTAAAGGCCCATGCGCACTGAGACGTTTTTTGCTTGTGTTTTCCATCGACGTTTAATGCCTCGTGGCTATATAAAGGGCGTCAATGTGATTGTGCACACCAACCCGCCAACGCCAAGCGCAAATGCGTCATTTAATTAAAAAAACGCCTCATGCTCTTTTTTTTTTTATTTGACGCGCCACGTTAAAACCAACCCAAGCTCATTCTGAAATGTAGTCCCGCAGACGTTTCAGGAGACAACGGAATACGTCCCGGGAGGTACGTACGGCTGCATTTATTTTTTTCAAGCGAACGCTGCGGGGTGGTGTGACGCTGTTCCGTTTCGCGCTTGCCTGCAGGCCGTCCGACCGCTTACCTCCTTGTGGAGGGCTTTCCCGCTGCAACCCGTTTGTCCACGCAGCTCACCGTGTACGTCGGCAGGCTCGAGATGCAGAGAGGAGTTGACCACGGCGATCGGTTTCGAGTCCGGGGAAGAGCGGTTTTAGCAATCAGGTAAGACAAAAGCAGAATCCCAAAAATTAAGTGAAGAGTTTCATAACAGGGTGAGAACGCGGTGAAATCCGAAATCGCGGTAGAAAAAAAAAAGAAAGGGCTTTTCTTTTTTTGGACGGCTTTTGTAAACTGTTGCTCGGGTTTAGGGAAGCGAGTGGGTGGGCGGGTCGATCGGTAAAATTGGTTGGGTTCAGGGAAGGAGAAGGCCGGGTCAGCCGATTGGCCGGTCGCGCAGTCAATCATCCGGTCAGTCGGACAGCGGCCTCTGGTGGGTTCACGCGAGAACAGCGCGGGCGCGAACTGCACTCGCGAGAGGCGTTTGAGATGCGAAAAAGCACACAACAGCAGCCTCTCACGGATTTGCAAAAACAAAAACTGCAGCCGTACGTACCCGCTCGGACGTATTCCGCGGACTACAGAAACGTCCGCGGGACTACGTTTCAACAATGAGCCTGGGTTGGTTAAAACCTTCTCCTCCAATCAGATTGCCACTTGAGTTCACGTGCACGGAGCTGCTGAAGTTACAGCAAACAGCACTTGGAGGCGCTCAAGCGCAAAACTGTCAATGCGAGTGCACACTGAAGAAGATGCTCAGAGGCGATATGAACATGGAGCTGCTTATTGCACTGGTGAACAATAATCATTTCTTCATCGCTAGAGCTGGAGCTGCTGCTCGAAACATCCATGCTTGTTTGAGTCACCACTACTTTAACAACAAGCGTGTAAACTTCCTCTCTTCCTCTTCTTCTGTGTTAGAAGCGGGTGTCAGCAGCTTAAAGTTGTGTAGCGCCATCTAACGTCAAGGAGTGATTTTGCATCCTCTTCTACTTGACACCAGTGAAAATCGATTGGGTTTGAATCCGGAAAAACGTCTCGTAAAACGCTGACGATAAACGTACACAAAGGCATCCCGGTGTGTAGGAGCCTTGAGCCTTTTCCCTTAACCTCCTTTCTTATTATTTGTTTTGCATTGATAAATTCAGTTATGGCTGTAAAATTATTTATAAATCTCAGTTATTAATATAGTCATCTATTTGTTTGATTCATATTTTTAAATTATTTTTTGTTTATCATTTATTATATAAAATATTTATTGATTAAATTTTTTTTATACGTTTCTTATTACTTGTTCTGCTTTAAGTGCTTTTCCCATTGTTTAGTCTTATAGTGGGTGGCATGGTGGCGCAGTGGTTAGCACTGTCGTCTCACAGCAAGAAGGTTGCTGGTTTGAGCCACGGCTGGGTCAGTTGGCATTTCTGTGTGGAGTTTGCATGTTCTCTCCGTGTTGGCATGGGTTTCCTCTGGGTGCTCCGGTTTTCTCCACAGTCTAAAGACATGCATAGGTGAATTAAAAAAGCTTAATTAACCATAGTGAACGAGTGTGAATGCGAGAGTGTTTGGGTGTTTCCCAGTGCTGGGTTGCAGCTGGAAGGGCAACATATGCTGGGTAGGTTGGTGGTTCATTCTGCTGTGGCGATCTCTGATAAATCAGGGACGAAGGATGAAGGAATTTATATATATATAATTTACCTTAAAATCTAGATGTAGTTTTATTGTGGTGTAACAGAATGAAGTGCTGTGTAAACCATGCATTTCTGACTGACGCTTGAATTAATCTCTGGCTTCAAATATCTGATTCTCACTTTAATATAGTGCCACTTGCTTAGAGAATGAGTGTGAAGGATGAAAATGCACACAGATGCTTGTAAAAAAATCCACATTCAGCGATAAATATGTAAAGGCTTGCATTTCCTGGCTGTTTTATCCAGTTAATGCGTGCATGTCGTATATTTTCCTCCGCTTCTTCCAGGGATCTGAATAGCATGTCATAATCAATTCTTATGAAAGCACAACAACATTATAGGTTTATTTTTACACAAGCAGCAGAATGCATTATTAAGCTGTACTTCAGCAAAGACATGAAATATGCCAAGCAGGCGGAAACATTTCTGACTGTTTGAGCCAAAAGCATGTAATATCCAAAGTTCTCAGTCCAAGACGGACTAATAAAAATTAAAATATTACAGCAAAGATATGCTGTCGCATACACTGTAAAAATAAGCAGTTTTCTGTACTTTGGAATTTGTGTTCCTATTTTGTATTTCCCCATTTATTTATGCTTTTGTATTGTATTGTTGGAATATTGAATCAGTTCCGTGCGTGTTCAAGAAAGAAGCTCAGGAGAGGTGTTCTTTATTTTTTTAAAAATCGTAACAATTTATTGGATACAAATGAATAATTCGATTCACAGAATTCGGTTATCCTCAATGCAATGCAAAAGTTATATTAAGGAGGTGCACAACAACTTTCTTTTCCTGACTTCAACTTATATAGGCAGCTGATATTCACAGGTGGAGTTTAGTGCAATTCGTCATTTGTCGATCATTGTTCAGTCCTCCATTGGGCGCACCCCAGACATAAGTCCTCACGAATTCTCTGCACAACAATAAAACTTTGTGTGCTCTGTGTTTAGTTTTAACACGTTTCTGCAGAGCTGATTTTCAAGAGTTCACACTTAGAGTTTAAACTAATGCGTTTTAGTTTGAAAACGCATAAGTTTTGCCACGGTTACGCCATCCGTCCACACTACGCCGGAGTTCTCGAGCGCCGAAAACGGAGCGTTTCGAAAACGCTGGAGAGGCCGTTTTCATTCTGAAACGCTGCTGCTCCGTCTCAGTGTGGATGATGAAAAACGGAGACATCTGAAAACGGAGGCGGGGCTGCAGACATTCGCCTCTCTGATTGGGGCTTTTCCTCAATATTAAGTAGCCGACATACACAGTTCAGTCCTGCATCTTATCCTTGTAAGTTCAGACTTCGCAAGTTTGATCAAGGCTGCAGTCTCTTCTTCTCAGTTTGATATGGAAAACAGACTATTCCGAGGACACGAGTAAATCTTCAAAGGGAACAGTGTAACGTTAGTTTATAACTTCATTCACATCACCCTGGCTACGTTGTTTCACTTTCTCAACAATAAAATGTAAACATGATTTAAGGAACTGCCCATTTTCTTTTTAATATTAGCAACTTAACAGACAGCAGAAATGTTGAGGCGCCGTGCTGCATGAGCGTCATCTTCACTGTGTGGATATTTATAACAAAACGGAGCCGATAACAACTGCCTCCTTTCAATTTCAGTGAAAATACGAATACCCTCTCTTTTGCTGAATATCAGTTTTAATAATCGATAATGGCCATTATAAAAGTATAACATACAATAAGTTTACACATTATAGGAAATAAAGGCAAGCGATCAGTCAGTATACAGAATAGGCTACATGGTTACATTAATCATTAACTTCTCTTTGCGCTCAGCCAAAACACGTTACCTGAGAACAAGTAATAGATTCCAATGACCAGGTCAGGGAATATGTCGTTAGATAAAGACAACAAGATGAATGAAATATCCCGTTTAATAAATATAGTGAGATTAGATCCAGGGGAAGATGCTTGATGAGAAGTCCGACTAGCAGAGCTCTCATCTGGGTTGATGGGCTGCAGCGCTTGCCCGAGAATGTGTGTGGTCACGTGATGTGCGTTTTCAGCGTTTTGGTGTGGACGGAGAGCAGTTCAGAAACGCTGGGTAAAACGCGAGTGTGGACGCGGATCGTTTTCATTCTAAAACGCCGTTTTAAAACTAAAACGCACTAGTGTAAACTAGGGCCTTAGCTGATGATTGATAATAAGACTAGTTTGGCGTGCTGTCCCAGGAGAGAGCCCTGAGCTTATAAGATCCTCAAGCCCTGGGCTCCCTCCCGTTGCAAGGCGAGAGGGGAGTTTGAGCTCAGGTAGATCTCGATGACTCCCCCTCTTGCTTGTTGTAGCTAAGTGTCAGATATGGATACTGAAAGGTTTACTCAGAGTTTAGCTAATGTATTTTGATTATTTGTTTAGAGTGCTTGTTTTTGAACTGTGGGAGGAAACCGGAGGACCCGGGGAAAACCCACGCAACCACGGGGAGAACGAGCAAACTCTGCACAGAAATGCCGTCTGGTTTGGAAAGGAAATAAACCAGGGGCATTCTTGCTGTGAGGCAACAGCGCTAATCGCTGGCCACCGTGACGCCTGTTTGAAAGGAGGGAAAGTAGGGTTGGGTGGGGGGGGTTCTTCAAGACGAAGATATTGAGATGAGAAAAGTCTGGTTATTTATAGTGAGTTAAGGATCATCTGATAGGATAATCAGTCATTAGTTAAAGTTTGAACAGCTGTGAACAATCATAAGCATGTGATCCTCTTGAAATTTGTTTATAAATAAACTTCACTTAATTTTGGACCAGCATTTATTTACTTCTGCAAAAATGCTAATTAGTATAACATTTCACACACAACAGTAAAAGCTCAGTTAATATACGAACCTTACATGACCAATACAAATAATGTAATGTTTGATTCAAAGAAAAAGTTGATTCTTATATTCTAACAGTATCATAGGACCTCGACCTTTTTATCCAACACCTTAACCTACAAAGCTTCTAAAAAGGGACTTTTAATGACATGTTACATTTTTTAAAGCAGTGGTCCTCAACTAGGCGACCATCAACCGTTTTTTCATGCTGCATTCACACCAGATGCAGATAAAGCGTCAAGCACAAGTGATTTACATTTTAAGTCAATGCAAAGACACATGTAAATATCCTGCTGTGCAGTACACTTGAATGAGGTGCGAATGACGCAGCGCAAGTTAAGTGTTTTGATTTTGGCAACTTGATTTTTACCATGTTTTCAGATTTAACCTCATTCTTACCCTGTTATTTAGTTGTTTATTTTCTTTTTCGGCTTTTGTTTTTGTCTTACCTGCTTTCTGGAACTCTTGTTTGCCAGAGTCAAATCCTGTCGTTGCGTCTCAAATCCTCCAACATACGCGGCCAGATACTGCACTGTAAACCCTAATGTCTTTACTTAAACAATTAAGTAAAATTGACTGAACATACCTTAACATTTTGCATTTTGTTGCATTTTGGTCCTATCACTTTAAAATATGAGTTAATTCAACTTATGTACCATCAAAATGCATAAACTTAAGATTTCAAGTGTAGTGAGTTTAAAATCATAAATAATCCTT